>NC_134787.1:60876750-60884250 GCF_046742065.1 Oratosquilla oratoria
CTCTCTCTCTCTCTCTCTCTCTCTCTCTCTCTCTCTCTCTCTCTCTCTCTCTCTCTCTCTCTCTCTCTCTTCAACTCTTCAACTCTTCCTTCAACTTCTCTTCCTGACCCCCCACCTCCTTCTTCAATTCTTCTATCTTCCCTTCTTCCTTCTCTTAATTTTTTTTCTACTACTACTTAACCTTATCATCCTTATTTTTTTTTCCTTCTTTCATCTCTTGTTGCCCTTCCATTCTCTGCTTTTATTATCCTTATTCTATCTTCTCTTTTTCGTTTCTTCATTTTCTTCTCTCATTCTACCAATTCTCTTACCTTTATTCCTCTTTTCTTCCTCCTAAAAATCGTCTCTGTTCTTCTTATTCCCCTTTCTCTTCTCGTCCACTTCTATTCCCTATCTTCCCCTTCTCCTCTTCTTTGTTTTCCTCTTTCCTTTTGTCCTCTAACTATTCCTACCCTTCCTCCTTTCTCATTTTCTTCCTTCTGCTTCCTCCTCTACCTCCTCCTTCACTCCTCCCCTAATACTGCTCCATTTCTTATATCATAAAAAAAAAAATTCCTCCCCAAGCTATTCAATTGTTTTTTTTTTTCTCTGCAGGTATTCTCCATGAAATGACTTCTGTCTCTTTGGAAATGTGATTAATAATGTAAGTACTACATTTGAGCTCGTTCCTGTTCAACCATACTTTACTTTACCTCCAAGATGGCGACATCCTTTGTGAATTTGGTTAAGTCTGAGGATAAAGGCGAGTTATTTACCTACGAAAAATATCGTCGTTTGCTCAAACAAATGAATATAAAGTCACCATGTTCGTGGTAGTCTTCATATACTCAAATTACTCATCGTATTCGAAACGGAAATCAATATAAAGTCACCATGTTCGTGGTAATCTTCATTTACTAAAATTACTCATAATTTTCGACACAAAAACCAGCATGAGGCCCGAGCCAGAAAGAGCTATCTGCGGCCGAAGCCGCCACCTTCTCAGTATGCGCTTTGGAAAGTCGCAGTCACTGCTAGGAATCTCAGAGGAGTGCGGGACTTGAACACGCGGGTCGGAAGTTGCTACACACGCACACTTCCGACTGAGTCAGGCTGCACACCATTGAGGAATGAGAATTATTTGGGTTTCGGGTCAGACCTCAAGTGACTGTTTGTCTGTTTGTCTTTCTCTTCCACTCATTCTCTCCCTCTCTATTTCTCTATATCTCTCTCTATTGTTCTCTCTTTCCATATTCCGTCACCTCCCAACATCTATTTCCCACCCCCCTTTTGTATTCATTTCTTTCTCTTTTATCATTCTCTTTTCATCCAAACCTCCCTCCGACTGTCCTATCTCCACTCTTGTTTGTCTTTTGTGCCTTCTCTCTCTCTCTCTCTCTCTCTCTCTCTCTCTCTCTCTCTCTCTCTCTCTCTCTCTCTCTCTCTCTCTCTCTCTCTCTCTCTCTCTCTCTCTCTCTCTCTCTCTCTCTCTCTCTCTCTCTCTCTCTCTCTCTCTCTCTCTCTCTCTCTCTCTCTCTCTCTCTCTCTCTTGTATGCTGTCTCTTTTCATGCTGTTACAGTAATTCTGCCTCCACCCCATCTACCTCCGCGTCTCTGTTCTCTCCTCTTCTCCTCCGAATTGCATCCCATAATCTTTTTATTATGTCTTCTTTCTTGCCTCTCTCTCTTCTCTGTCTTTTCTTGCTGACTCACTATGTACCATCCAAGTTAGAAGTTGTTTAGCATCTAGACGCATACATACATGTGTATATTTTCATGCGCACACACACACACACACACACACACACACACACACACACACACACACACACACACACACACACACACACACACACACACACACACACACACATATATATATATATATATATATATATATATATATATGTGTGTGTGTGTGTGTGTGTGTGTATATATATGTATATATATACATATATATATATAAACGTATATATATATATATATATACATATATATATGTATATATGTATATATATATATATACATATGTATATATACAGGTATATATATATATATATGTATATATGTGTATATATATGTATATATATGTATATATATAATATGAATATATATATGCATATATGTATGTATATATATATGCATATATATATATACATATATATACATATATATGTATATATATATATATATAAACTCTGCGAGATGGCTGGTCAAGATAGCTTTTTCAGTGCTCATGATCGTATGCCTTTAAATGACTGCAAACGGTGACCTGCGAAATCGAGCCGTCTACCTCTGACTTTTCGCGTCCTGACATTGGCGTCCTGATCCATCGTCTCCACGCACTCCAGATTGCCTTTGGCAATTTTCCATCGGTCAGAAAATAACGACAGTTCCTCCAATTCCTGAAATTCTGTAGTCGTCTTTAACACTTAATTCCGTGGTGTAGGGTACAGATATTCTTGTGGCGAAAGTTAGACTGTTTTAGCCGTTCGGGTGAGGACTTCTGTCTGAGCTAGTTTTTGCTCAAACGAGTTCCTGATCAAGCCTGTGTAGCAGATGCAAACGAGGCATTAGGCAGCAAAGGAATGTGGCGCAGTGTGCATGCACACACAGAGCTGAATAGTTGCCCACATGCCTTCGAACAAGTTAGGTTAAGTTAGGTTAGGTTAGGTCAGCTCTGTCATGTATGTGACGACTCGATCTGTAATTACGCTACACCACATTCCTCTTTGCCTGACGTTTTGCTTTTGACAACTTCAACGAGATTCGTTATGGTCAAGCAAATCGTCTGTTCTTTGTTAAACAGAAAAGTAAACCACGTCACCATAATAGAGACGTTTATTTCTTTTTCATATTTGGTTAGAGGATGTCCCAAGCTGACGATCAGATACTCCTCAGATATTAACTCGAAATCGAAAACTGAAGGAGCTCTAATTCCATCAATACTGAAGACGGTGACTGTAGCCCTACCCTCGAAGTTTTACACACACACACACACACACACACACACACACACACACACACACACACACACACACACACACACACACACACACACACACACACACATATGTATATATATATACATGAATATATATATATATATAATGAGTGTGTGTGTGTGTGTATACACATATATACATACATATACACACGTACGTATATACATAAGGGCAGGTGAGCATCATCCCGCTAGCACTACTTACTTTTATTACATTGTCGAGATTTTTTTTCTCCTCATAGAGTTCGGAATATTTTCATAGGCACACGTTTCATATTATTCTTTCAGCTTGTTATAAATATTTTCTGTCTAACACTAAAGCATTTTACTTGTTTTATTGTTGATCTTCGTATTGAAAACCCCACGAAAGCTTCTGTTCATGTTACTCGGCAATACACATTTTACCTTTTTTTTTTCCCAAAGATCTCTGATACCTTTTGGCTGACAGCTGGACGCTAGATTCCCGAGATAAAAGACGTCTCACATGTAAAAACTGATGCTGGCGTTGTTGTTGACATGCGCGTTGACAGATGAGAAAACTCTAGCATTATACAGATCCAAAGGTTTCCGTTTTCTAGAGTTTTCAAAACAAGAGTAGACTAGGGTCTGTAAAGAAAACGAAGAGTTCCTCATTAGACTGGATTTCCCGCTCGTGTTTAAGGTTTTGTATTAATCTGCTCGTTCCTTTTCCCTTTCTGTCGTTATCTCCTATTGATCTGTCAAATAGATTAATAGCAGGGTAACTTTATTCACTTGTTCATGTAATCATGTAACCATAGCATCGATCAGCCACCCCGTGTCTGTTTCTGACTAGATCTTTCTTATGTAATTGAAGCGTTTTGTTATCCGGAAAAAACGGATCGAATGTCACACTGTATTCCTCTCCATTATAGTCAACAGAAAGCTCTTTGAAACTTTTATACATTTTCCACAATCATGTGCTTAGTGCTTCTTTAAGAAATTCTCTTTGTCTCCATAACGACGCTTCTGTCAAGTTATAGGTTTTCTGGAATGTTGATAATAATATAAATAGTATTTGCACTAATATGATGTATTGAAATGTACTATGTTACCTAACGTGCAAACAGCCAGTGTGTTTTTGTATATATATATATATATATATATATATATATATATATATATAGTGTGTGTGTGTGTGTGTGTGTGTGTGTGTGTGTGTGTGTGTGTGTGTGTGTGTGTGTGTGTGTGTGTGTGTGCGAGAGAAAGATAGAGAGAGAGAGAAAGAGACGGTGTATGTTCACAATTTTTCACTATGAGCACGAAAGAAGTTATAAAACGAAAAATCATTATCTGAAAAAAATATATAAACACTTTCTCATTTGCTGATATTCTTTAGATTGCTTTGCTAGGACAGGCGCAAGCACCACTCAACCTATCAGCTATGTTTGCATTCGATCGAACGGGCTTGGCAATTTGAATAGGCCTATTTTTCATGGAAGAGAAGCTCATTGTAAAACAGTGCATGCAAGTCAAAAAGTGTCTTTTATAAGCAAACTAAATAGATGATTTTAAGTTTGACGCAAGTTATACTGCCGAAACAATTTCACAAGACCTTACTTGTCTTAAATAATTTAGAATAATTATTGAACCATTCGTCCCAGAACGGTCAACATGGCCACATCGTCGAAAAATTCTCCGAAAAAGAAAGAAAGAGAAAGAGGAAAAAAGGATTGATTTCTTCCTTTATTTAGCTCGTTTTGAAACGAGAGGCAGAAGTGATGTCCAGCCCATCAGTAATATTTACATTCGATCAGAGCGAATCGGTGGCGTCCATTTGAATCTGCACTTTTTTTTTCCCAGTAGTGTGGACAGAGTTGTCTGACGACAGCAAGTGAACATTATACTCGACACTCGGCCAAAAATGTGTCTTTAACTCTTCACAAGGGAATTAAATCGTCTTACGTAAACCAGAATAATATCACGGAAGTATTGTAAAGTTTTGACTCGAGAAAAAACAAAATGTGTCTTTAACTCTACACAAAGGAATTAAATTTTCTTACGTTAGCCAGAATAATATCACGGAAGTATTGTAAAGTTTTGACTAGAGAAAAAACAAAACGTGTCTTTAACTCTTCACAAAAAAAAGAAATCAATCGTCTTACGTTAAGCAGAATAATATCACAAAAGTGAGTTACTGTATAGTTTTGACTCGAGAAAAAACAATATGATCATGGACTAAGAAATCAGTATTATGTCAATGAAAGTAGTCATCTGTGAAATGAATATGATCTAAATTGTGTTAAAATAGTCATCAAAGTATCCCAAACAACAAAAAATATTTTCACAAATTTGTATCAATATTTAAAAACTCAGTGTATTTATTTTCATTGAATGCTTTTCAACCTATACGACAGAACATTCAGGATTAAGTTGATTTGACAACCTGGAATCTCAATTAATTTTACGAAGTACAACGATCTCGTCAATTCTACACTTATTGTAAGAGTTCTTTTGCCTCCAACTTCTTTGGAATTGGTTTCGTGAAGTCCTCAATGTTTAACATGAAAATATGATTTCTTTTTAGAAAAAGTTTACTTCTGTCAGATATATTACTCTTTTAATTGGTTTCTTTGGGAACTCTATTCTGATATCACATGACAAAAATGTACTCAAGTTGACAATAATTTATGAAGTTACAAAGATAAATATTTCCTTTTCACAGAGTTTCTAAAACTATTAAGATGTTAGTGATATTGATGGTCATATACTTTTGAGCCAAGCACTGATTTTAGGCATTCTTGAACGGCGAATTATAGTTTAAGAAATGAAGGTTAACTTTTTTATGATTCTTAGTAGATAAGATTGTCTCTTTCCGGAATATACCTTTCACTTGTGTTTTTTATTTATTTATTCATTTATCTATTTATTTGTTTATTTTTTGGCTAGGACTCTGTGCACAAATTTTATCAATTAAAGACAAATATTTGCGAATTAATTTTTGGTTATGCATATAGAAACCAATCAGGAACGCCAGAACGTTGAATCTTTGTAGTCGTGTTGTTGCTCCGAATTTCAGACACATAGAGTGACGAGAAACGGCAAAACGTTCAATTTCATTAGCAAATAGATTCTATTTGCAAAAAGATGATAAAGTGTAATGAATGAATTTATGTATAACTGTAAGGTTTGAAGATGATCAAAAAGTCATGTTAGTATAAAAAAGTTGAAATTTTCTTATAGATAACTTGCGCAGATTACTGCTTCAAAATAATGAAATTATATAATGTATTGAAATTCTGAAATATATCAGAGCTATTTCCCTACTATATAATACCAGTTTAATTGACTACATTTTCGTCCCTCTGTTCGTTATGGGGGCTTGTGTTGTTCCTGACAGCTCTCATAGAGCCTTCAACAGCTTTTTCAAGCTACTTGGATTGAAGTTAACATTCTACATCAGTTAGACCTTGCGGTGGTCTGTGTTCATAGACTAAAGGGGAACATTCAGAGATTTCAAACGCACTACTTCACGTGGGTATAAGAAATGACAAAACACAAAGTAGTGAATGTTCATGCTAAAACCAGGACACATAATTCCGAAAAATTAGCTCTCCCGTTTTCTTTCTTCAGCTTTCAATCATTCTGACTGTCTGTCAGTTTGTCTATGTGTCTGTGTTTGTCTATCTGTCTGTCTGTCTATCAGTATCTCTTCATCTTCATCCGTCTCTCTCCGTATCTGTCTCTGTTTTTCTGTCAGACTTTCTCTTTCTCTCTCTCTCTCTCTCTCTCTCTCTCTCTGTACGTTTGTATGTATGTCTTTCTCTATGTCTGTCTATCTGTCTGTCTGTCTCTTTGTCTGTCTCTGTCTGTCTGTCTGTCTGTCTGTCTGTCTCTCTCTCTCTCTCTGTACGTTTGTGTGTATGTCTTTCTCTATGTCTGTTTATCTGTCTGTCTGTCTCTTTGTCTGTCTCTCTCTCTCTCTCTCTCTCTCTCTCTCTCTCTCTCTCTCTCTCTCTCTCTCTCTCTCTCTTTGTCTCTCTGTCTCTCTCCCTCTCTCTCTCTTTCTCTCTCTCTCTCTCTCTCTGTATCTATGTCTGTCTGTCTGTCTGTGTCTTTGTTTCTGTCTGTCTGTCTCTGTATGTATGTATGTATGTATGTCTATCTCTGTCTGCCTGTGTGTCTGTCTCTTTGTCTATCTCTCTCTCTCTCTCTCTCTCTCTCTCTCTCTCTCTCTCTCTCTCTCTCTCTCTCTCTCTCTCTCTCTCTCTCTCTCTCTCTCTTTCTCTCCTCTTGACTTTCACGTTTCACCTCTCAATCTCACACCACCTCTTTGATCATTTTACCAGGCTTATATGTCCTTCCCACTCGCGTATTTTGACTAAAATCCTAATCCCGTTCCATTCGACTTAAGCCCCACTCATTTGCTGCGACACAAACCCTTTGACCTGATGCGGTAGCTGAATTAACCCTCCTTAATTTATTCCACCTCTCGTGGCCCTCTCACTCCATCCACTCCTCCATCCACTCCTCCAGAGACGCCTCTTGTCGCAACGACT
>NC_134787.1:60886750-60901750 GCF_046742065.1 Oratosquilla oratoria
ACCAGAGCTCGGCATTCAAATGATACAGGATTATCTGGCTATAGTTTACAGACATTTACAAAGAATACTCATCGTAAGGGGCTGGCAGATAAAGGTAGAAAAGTAAGGTAGATAGTGGGGTAGGTGGCGAGAACTTTAATTCATGTGTAGGATGTCTAGAAAACATAAGCCGCGAAAGAGTTGCGTAATCTCGCTCCCCGTCTAAAGTTTATAAACAACCGCTAGGAACAGATTTTAATGATGATGTGACAATATGTAAACTGAGCCATTCCTGCATCGATATCGAGATTGCATGTGTAAGCAGTATTCCAAGGATATAAGACTTATATAAGGATTTTTTTTTCAAGAATACCACCATAAGTGGTTTCGTGTATTACATCCTGAGAGTAGTTTGTCTGAGTATGCAATACTCTGAAGTACTTGTTGCTTTCAAGATTGATTTCTCTATGGTAATTTTACATACCCACACGGACATACACACAAACCGACACGCGCATACACACACACACACACACACACACACACACACACACACACACACACACACACACACACACACACACACACACACACACACACACACACACACACACACACACACACACACACACACACACACACACACACACACACACACACACACACACACACACACACACACACACACACACACACACACACACACACACACACACACACACACACACACACACACACACAGAGAGAGAGAGAGAGAGAGACACACACACGGTCTTCTTCCTCTTCTTTTTCTTCTCCTCCTCCTCTCCTCCTCCTCCTTCTCCTCCTCCTTTTCCTCTCTCTCCTTATCCTTCTCCTTCTTCTTCCTCCTCCTCCTTTCTGTCTTTCTTTCTTTCTGTCTTTCTGTCTGTCTTTCTTTCTGTCTTTCTTCTCTCTTCTTTCGTGCAAAAGTCATCACTGGGAATGAAGTCCCTAAACGGCACATAACCTCCGGAGAGACGATGGGTGATGAGGAGTCTACCTTCGTGGTTCGTAGGTTAGTATTTTGATAAATGCTGAATATGCCGGCACTTGTCGGGGATAGTGTAAGGTCAATATGCCCATCTCCTGCAGGTGGCTATCCGTGTCGCGTGTCATAGAACAAAAAAATCGTGCAGTGGTTGAATAATTATCGTTTATTATTTATATCTGGTTTGACGCCATCGCAAGATGGAGACTTCAGCTGCCTCGGAAAGTCGGTAGGGACGAGAATTTGGCTTCCCATTCCCTCTTTGGTCTTGAAGGAGTCTGTTTGGGCCTCAAGAGCGGACAATATCTCTCCTTGATACTGGTGTGAAGCTCTTCACCAACAGAGAACACGAAAGGCTGGCACGTGAATGACACAACACATTCGACAGCACGAAATAGAATATTGCACTGATATACACTGATGACACTGCAGTCGATCACTGGGGAACTGTGCCAAGGCACTGCGGTACAGTATAACCCTTAGTAAGCAGCGTGCGGTGATGTATTAGTATGCAATGCTGTGACGGCATTGACACGAAAGGGATATGATATTGACGATATGGCACGGTATGGAAATACGGGTATAAGATTATTGTGACAGTATACTAAACTGGCGGTCATGACTAATACCACGGCAAGATATGGCACAGCAAAAATATAATAGTTTGATATTGCATTTTGTGTTATAAACAGTAACAAGGTATAACACTGTAGTCATGTGTATTTTCACAGTAAAACACCGTTTATCATGAACGATGGTATGATAAGGTACTGTTAACAAGTTGATGATATATTACAGTGTCAGTCATTATTTGGCTTCTCAGTGGATGCTAAAACACATGGACAGGATCGAGTTATTTTATTATTTTTCGTTGATCAAGTCCCTCTACGTATTTATGTTGTTTTAGGGTTCATTATATGATTTTATTAGTAATAATGTGACGGCTTTCTCTGTCTCAATTCCATATAACTGAAAAAATCCCATATGTTACCATCCTTAAAGAATATTTGACTTCAATTTGAGGAAAAAATGGAGTGGGGGAAATGAAATGGAAAATGTGGTGAAATGTCGTTTGTATGAACGTGTCTTGGGTTATATGTGTCGTACAACAAACCCCTTATCACCAGAGGAAAGAAATATGAAATAAAACAATTGATAATTTGATTTGTTTTAACGTCACGAACTCTCCTCTATCATGAGGCTAGGAGGGTGCCATTTACAGAAGACTTTGTAACGTGGAATTCAATAAACCATGACCTTGATTCAACTCGCCGGTGGCAGGGTTCGAACAGCCATCATCTCGACGCCGTAAACCGCTCAGCCAGTACCTGTGAGATACATGATGTTAGAGTCATGGTTGATGAGTATCTTTTATGGTCTCGGATATCAGATATGAAGTCAAGGGATGGATACTTATAATGTATAGAAATGAAGAATTTAAACTAGACTATCAAAACCTCTTCAATATTTCTAGCACACGATTTTAGTTCTCGCCAAAGTCTTGCAAAGATGAACAAGAGTCAAAGAAATATTTTGGCTTAAAAGTAGAACATTCAGAATGGAGATAGCATTAACAATCATAGGATACTGTGTGAGCATATATGTATATATGAGAATATTCCTCTTGAGTAGAAATTTGAAACATTTCGATAATTAGGACACCAAAGTTGATCGACAGCTATTTCCTTCCCGGATGAGAGCTCCGAGCTCATATGTGACCGATCTATGGGTAATATAACCTTACACGCATACACACACCCAACTCCCCCCCCCCACGAGAGTTGGAGTAACGACTCGCAGCGTAGCGTTACTGAAATTATTTTAGCCCTGGGAGGGATTCGAACTCGGACCGCTGTAGTAGCAGTTGCGAACGGTACCCCTGCTCCGTCGAGTGTGTGTGTGTGTGTGTGTGTGTGTGTGTGTGTGTGTGCGTGTGTGCGAGTGTATGTGTGTGTGTGTATATGTGTGTGTGTGTTTGTGCGTGTGCGTGTGCGCGCGTGTGTGTGTGTGTGCGCGTGTGTGTGAGTGTGTGTGTGTGTGAGTGTATGTTTGTGTGTGTGAGTGTATGTGTGTGTGTGTGTGTGTGTGTGTGTGTGTGTGTGTGTGTGTGTGTTTGTACGCGTGAGAGTTTTGATACAAATATAAATATACAACATATCTACTCGTGGAAATCTTTAGATAATTTTATTTGCCGAAAACCCAACAAGAAAGTAATTGTTATGAACGCACAAAAGATATGCCGACGCTTCATTGTGGGATTTGCAAATGCAATAACTGTTTCCCTTTATCACGCTCGTGAATTAGATTAACTAAGACTTTATACATATTATTTCACAGAGAAAGTCCATGATTGCAATGTAGAAAGAACGATAGCACATACTTATTCGCCGGGCGCCGAAATTCTGCTTTGAAATTTTGCATAAAGGATGCAATATATAATATGATTTGCCGCTGAGATTGGTGCATTATCAAAAATATATACCTTCTGCATCCGATATGATTTGATTGAATTTGTAGTGATTAGGCACAGCAAATTGAACCACAAAATCGAATCTGCTGATTATCATACTAAGTCCGTTTAACTTGAGTCTTGTGGCTTTGATTAACATTTATTTGTGTTAATTAGAATGCGATATATGATAATATTCGATCGAGAATTATTTTCCAAAGAACTGTGTAAACTAGAGAGCATGGGCATCGATATCATTATTTATTTGTTTATCTATTTATTCAATTATTAATTCGTTTATTATTGTAAAATATTAATATTGATATTATATTATTATTATTATTATTATTATTGTTATTGTTATTATTGTTATTATTGTTATTATTGCTATTATTGTTATTATTGTTATTATTATTACTATTATTATTATTGTTATTGTTATTGTTATTATCATTATCATTATCATCATTATCATTATCATCATCATTATGATTATCATCATTATTACCATCATTACCATCATTACCATCATTACCATCATTACCATCATTACCATCATTACCATCATTACCATCATTACCATCATTACCATCATTACCATCATTACCATCATTACCATCATTACCATCATTACTATTATTATTATTATTATTATTATCATTATCATTATCATTATTATTATTATTATTATTATTATTATTATCATTATCATTATCATTATTATTATTATTATTATTATTATTATTATTATTGTTGTTTTGTTTTCGTCTTCTTCTTCTTCTTCTTCTTCTTCTTCTTCTTCTTCTTCTTCTTCTTCTTCTTCTTCTTCTTCTTCTTCTTCTTCTTCTTCTTCTTCTTCTTCTTCTTCTTCTTCTTCTTCTTCTTCTTCTTCTTCTTCTTCTTCTTCTTCTTCTTCTTCTTCTTCTTCTTCTTCTTCTTCTTCTTCTTCTTCTTCTTCTTCTTCTTCTTCTTAAATAGACAATGAAAGGGAATAATTGTACCAAATAGACATATTGGAGCAGCCTTGGTTCCCTGTCGATTTGTAGAATATATCCTTTAAAGAGTGCCACCAAACAGGACAAAATTTAGATTTTAGAAGGAAATAAGCAAGAATGATGTACCAGTAGAGTGGTTAACAAATGGGACAGTTAGTAACTATGTAGTGAGCGCTGAAACTGTTGGTTGATTTAAGTGAAGGTTAGATGAATATATTTTATGGATGGGGATGATATGTGGTAATGAACATGGAACTGCCTAGTGTAGGTCCTATGGTCTCTTGCAGTCTCCTTCATTCTTATGTTCTTAGCACAGAGACTAATTTTTGTGAAAGAAAGGTGACTAAGTACTTACTCCTCTTTTTCAAAGATAGTTGAGAGTTGAATTGATTATAACATTCTTTTAACGATAGAAGAATCAGACTACGAGATCATCTGAGACTTAAAAAAGTATTCTTTGTTGATTCACTTATGTCATGGTGGCATCTATGTTTCCTTTTATTAATGTTTTTAGGGGAAATAAGAGATGTCTAACAAAAGACAAGAAGTCACGAAATCTTGAAATAAAAGAACTCGTATTATTTGATTTTCTAACTTATTAACTACTAATAAGAACCTAAATACCTTCATTGCTACGCCACATGTTAGTTATTGTAGATCAAGTTTTCATAAAAGTTGTAAAAATGAAGGTACGCTTGACATAAGAAAAGTTGTTCATATACTTATTCTTTTCCATATAGAATTGTAACGTCTGTTTAGATATACAAAAATAGTTTCTTACACATGTCTGTTTTCAATGAATAGATCATTATGATTTATCATAGAATGTTAGTTGTTAGAGAATAATATAAATACTAAAGATATTTTTCAGGTACAAATCTGTCAAAAAACAATCTAATTAGAAATGTTCATACAATACTTCTTGACTATTTTTGTACTTTTTTATTTCTTTTCCTTAGTGATGTCCCAATTTCCATCGGGGATTTATATCATCAAACCTCTTTAGAAGTACAGTACGGAACCTTATATCAAGTCATGTTGTAATGATTATAACTTATTCATTTTATATTATTTGTTTTTGTTTTGTTATCATTAGTCTGTCTGATTTTCATTTATTATTAGTTATATGTCAATTTATTATTATTTACTATTTACCTGTTTGTTTATTATTTAACTATACCTATGTATTTATTTATGTATTTTATTTGTTATTCACATTATCATAGTTTTTATTTATTATTTTATTATTATGATTTTTTTCGCATCCGACCTAGATATGGACCAAAAGGTCTCCTGTCGGCATGCTCCGCCTTTGTAATCCTTTGTAATATTCTTCCCCGTTTTCTTTACAATTCATCTTCACCTGTTCTTCCACCCGATCTCCGTTTTCATCACCAATTCTTCACTTCTTCCCATAATATTCCGATACCACATCATTATACCTAACCGAATTTACTTTGGATATCACTCATACTTTGATTGTTCCTCAATTTTCGTTCCCAATTTTATCCAGTTCAGTGACTCCGCATATTCGCATCAAGTTCCCTTGTCAACCAAACTCGTCTTCCTCGCTTTTTCGTTCTTTGTAGTCCGAACTTTAGCGTCTTTGTAATAACAATAACAATGACGATAATAACAATGATAATAACAATAACTAACAACAAACCGAATGTTAGAGCTACATAAAATACCAATACACTACCGATTTTGTAAATCTATTTTCACATGACAAAACACAATAAAATATCTTAACACATAGACACACACACATGATGGCGCAATGGTAGCGTTAGCGGCCGCCACTACATCGACCCTGGTTCGAACCCACCCAGGGCTGAAATAATTTCAGTATCGCTACGCTGCGAGTCGTTACTCCAACTCTCGTGGGCGGGGAGTTGTGTGTGTGCGTGTAAGGTCATAGCTTTACCCATAGATCGGTCATTTATGAGCTCTGAGCTCTCTTCCGGGATGAAAATAGCTGATCACGAGTCCAACACGTGATCCAAGACCATGGTGAATCTCTCTCTCTCTCTCTCACACACACACACACACACACACACACACACACACACACACACACACACACGCGCGCGCGCGCGCGCGCGCGCTGGTGGAGGACTTCAAAAACATATAACTTAGTTTTAAATAATAGAAAGATAAGATTAAATTAATAAGCAATATAGTCATGTAAAAGAAATCCAACAAAAAGAGTGTTCTTCATTCCATTTCTGCTTTCAGTGAAGGGGATTGTCACGAAACTGAATGAAATCGTATGATTGTAGCCAAAATAAAACAGAAAGTGATAGCTGGCAAAAGAAGGAGATAGTGAAGTACATTACAGATCGTTCAGCACCACTGCAGATTGCTCGAAAATGAGTAGAAAAAAATCCAATTCCTTCAGTACCAAGAGGAACGTCAGGGAGATAAATAAAACTAGAACGATGTCGAGCCACACTGTAAGAAAAGGGTCAAGTTAGGTCATTCTCGTTCTAATGAAAGATTCAAAGGTATCTTATGACCTTACTCTCAATTTCCTCCTTTATTAATAGTTTCTCGTAATTCTAATTCCAATATACAGTCCTTCCCCCTACCGTCCTATTTATGTTCATTTCCAATCGAAAGTTTTTCTTGCGATTTTTTACCATGGGTCTTTGATGTTCTTTCCTCATTCTTTTCATTGACTTTTTTTCTCTCTCGTTCCCGCCATTTTTCTTTTCTAAATCCTATTTCTTTGTATATATGATTTACATATATTCTCTATACTTCTATTTACGCGTATGTGTATGTGTATGTATATATATATTATATGTGTATATGCATATGTTCATGTACATGTGTATAATGTATATATGATATAATGTATGTCTACACATTTACATTCATATGTAATATATATATATATATATATATATATATATATATATATTATCAAGATTTATTTTATCATACGTTACATCAGCGTATAAAGAAGAACGCATAATAAAACAAATTATCAAGAAAAACATCAAATTAGTGAACCCAAAGAAATTACTTCAATTGATAATTTGTTATAAGACCAAGAAAACAAACAACATCCTATTTAAGAGCAGCCCCAACCAAGAAAGAAAGGAACTACAGAATTCATATGTCATCTATAGGTTGAAATGCAGCCAAAGGAACTGTGAAGCCCTCCCCTCCATCTATATTGGCATGACGACAGTAGGGTTATTCAGTCGCCTTTCATACCATCTTACATCAGGAGCACCTATAAACCGCTTAAGAGGAGAACATGGCATAGCCCTGACAAGAAACATGCCAGAAGAAAACACCGATATCTTGGATATATGTACGGACAATAGACGCCTCCTAATCTGCACTATATATCAACGAGTTTATCCCAAACGTAAACATACAAGCAGAGGTGCTTAAGGCCCTCCCAAGCATGCGACAAACCGTCACAAACCCAAGCATGCAGCAAACCTCCATAGACCTAAACAAGGGACAAGATACCGCAATCCCAATTATGGGACAAAAGGCCACAAAACCAAGCATGCGACATTTCGTCACAACTTAAAGCCGGAGTATCTCTCAAGCATATGACAACCCGCCACTGCCCCAGTAACCTCTCCCAGTTACCAGGTAACCTCTTCTAGTTATTCGGTAACCTCACCGAGTGAGGAACAAATATGAACATTAATAAATAGAATGAAATATCATCACATCTGCGATCACTACGGGATGAACACCTCAGATCCTCTCCTTCACTACCTACTAGAGTGCGTTCACACCATCGCCCTGAGAAGAGGTAGACAATTCAACCCCATGGCCACCGAAAACATAGAACGGCTCGCCCACATCTTGGTCGGATACCCTCCGCCCAGATAACTAAAAAAACGCCGGAGTAGCTGAACACATAGCGGATAAACATTATCTACCGAATAAAAAATAAAAAAAATCATCACATCATTCATAGAGACATTCCTATCCTAACTGTAGAGAAATTATATCCCAATTTACTGAAGAAAGCTTCTGTTCCTGAAATCGAGATCTAGCAATAATGACTACCTGCGCTGATGTCATACTCCTTTCAAAGAATAAGTCCATAGTAAGGCATATGGAAAAAACTTTTAAGAAAAAGTAACAAGTGCACAAATAGCCATTACTTTTAATGAGGTATGTATAAAACAAAAACTCATGCCTATACATACCATTAAAACACACACACACACGCACGCACGCTTCGAACTTTTAAGATTCATTTTAGATAACCACCTAAGCAAAATGCTGTAATGCCTACCATTTATTACATTTTATTTTATTCATTCGTTTATTATCGTTATTTATTTATTTGATCTTATTATTCACTTGTTTATTTATTTATTTTATTTTTTATGTATTTATTTATTTATTTTTTTTCACCCGACTTAGTTATGAACTAAAAGGTCTACTGTCGGCATGTTTTTCCTTTGTAATAGTTTGTAATCTTTACGTGTGTGCATGTGTGTGTTTGCGTGTGTGTATGTATGTGTGTGTTTGCGTGCGTGTGTATGTGTGTGTGTGTGTGTGTGTGTGTGTGTGTGTGTGTGTGATTGTACTGTACACGTGTGATTGTGTGTGTGTGTGCGTGTGCGCGTGTGTTTGTGTATGTGAAGACTGTGTGCGTGTGTATGTTTGTGTATTCTTTCTCTCTATCGGTATTGAACGTATGCCACTAGATTTCCATTTAGACATACGTTATTTACCTGAATCTCACTGTGTATGAGAAGAGTCACAACTCTTCTGCTCTCATATTGTGGAAGGTCATAAGGTCACAGTTACACATACACTAGGAGAGGATGTATCAGTAATGAAATGCAACAGCTGCGCTCAGATTAAAGGAGATCAGCGCTTGGCCATGGATCGCCTCATACATGATATCGTTCCCATGCCTTGCACGACTTAAAATTAATTGTGGGACTTTGTTCCTTAATGAGTAAAGCTCAGGGTATGGGGAGCATACAGATGTCGTAACAGGTGGATAGTATTTCTGTGTTCTCCTTAAGGTTCTTTGTGATGCTGACTTGATGGTCTTGTCTCAAGAGGTTTCTTGGAATTCGTTTAATGTTGAGAGTTCAGCCATGTGGAGAGTTTCTTAGTTGTCATGCCCATAAAGGTAAAGAGGAAGACTAGATAACTCCCATTTTTTGTAACAAAATGTATAACAAAGCTTCAGAGTGCCTGGTCACTGACGGAGGCTACTTTTATCAGTCATATGTTAGTTTCCCTCTAGTTTGATAATAGATTATAATTTGAACGTGGGAATCGGTATGTGTAGGTTTTATGATTCTTCCGTTTTCTTTATACGTTTGTAGGTACTCACTTGTAGTAAATTAGGAATTCTCTCGGTAATGTGATACCTAGGACGTCTCTATCGGTAGTTGCAAGGATGTGGTACCTTTTGTAACCCTTGTTTCTATTTTGGATAACACGAGAACAACTGTCTACATAATTGATCATTTATATGGTAATTTCTTAAGCTACAGAGGAATCTCAAGTACGAAATCTCTAGTCATTCCACGGAAAAGTTGAGAAGTTTTGCTTCATAGATTTTCAACCAGATGCGCAGAAAAATTTCCTTCACGAGAAAAAAAAAAAAATCCTGAAAAATGTGAAGTAACAAACCAACTGATAGAGAAGTAATTTTTATGTGAAATATTCAACAGAGAAAGAAAAAATAAGAGAATAAGAAATAAAAGAATCCAATAATGGGTCTCTCTTCAAGACGAGCAATATATAAAAATGACCAACTTACGGATTATTTGGGATATAAAAATTGAAGACTAGTTTTTCAGTTGAATAAGTAAAAGCGGAAAAAATGCCAAAGTTGGTGTTGAACGTTGAAATATTCTTAAATAGAGTTTTAGAAGAGAGAAGAGTGGAATAAAATGTGCTCCACCCAAAAGTTAACATACGAAGAATATTTTGGTAGTCTTTGGAGGTAAGAGAGTAGTGGATAAATGAAAAATTGACCTAAGACGGTTGAACGAAAAAATAGAAGATACAAGTTTGGTAACATGGGAGACAGGATCAACATTGCGTTCAGAATTTAATATAAAGAAAATAAGAACAAGTAATATGAATTACTCATAAGGAGTATAATATATCAATGATCTTATCCCAAACCTAAACATACAAGCAGAGGAACTTTAGTCCGAACTGACCTTTGTGTCATTTGTAGCACAAAAAGTTGTATGAAAAGACGATTGGTTAACAAGACGACAGGCAAGTCCCAGAAGATCCGATCTCTCCTTATATACCTCCGTCCTCACCACAGTAACCACCAGTGCGGTTTCAGGAGAAGTGTGTGTGTATAAATACATGTATCTTGTATGTTTATATATTATGTACATTTGTATGTCTGTGAATGTATGGACGTAAATATATAAATCTGAAAGTAATAAAAAAAATCACAATATACAGAAGAAACTGAAGAGTCTCCTGAAACTAACAAAAATGACACTCAAGAACGACAAAGACAACACGGAAAGCCAAAAAACCGACTACAGTGGAAACCAGAAGCAATGTCTTATTTGTTAGGTCAAAGAGAAAACCGTATTATTATAATTTTGACATAAAAAAAGTATGTAAAAAGAGAGCACGGAGTGCTTGATTACATGAATTTAAACTCAATGGCGTAATTGATATATAAACTTTACACAAATGGAACTTGCCAAACAACTTCAAAGGCATTCCGTCGGGTCAAATGTTGGAAAAATACACAAGTGTGAGTCTCATGTTTCGGAAACACGATGATGTACAGAAAAGGAAAGAATGACCCGAAAGAGAATATATCGGACAAGAGGTCTTGCGCGAAGAATAGGCAGGAAATAAAAGACAAAACCAAAGAAAATTAATTAATAGATATAAAAGGAATAGAGGGCGATAAGTGAAAGTAGAGACGAGATCAGATTAATCAAGGTTTTTAATTACCATGGAATTAGCATATCTTGAAGGTAGCGAGAGGAGAGAAAAAGGAGAGATGCAAAAACAAAGATAAGATTGAATCAAAACTGATTAAGAAGCTCTCATCATCATCATGAATTGAAGGCATATGCCGTAAGGAGTTCCGTCTCACCTTCAAGTCGATGCCATTTGCCACTATTTCTCCAAACTCGTCCTCATGTACCTCCTTTGCCATCTCGTACATCCCCTGGAAGGTCGACTTGGTACAAGCAAAAGAGTTCTGCGAGTTTCCACGGAGAACTATGTCCTGTGGAGATTACTCTACTAACAGTATCAACATCTAGGAAACATGCCCTTATAGTCGGAGTTGACGTTTACGAAGTATTCTGGTAACATGCAGTCACTGATTTCATACAAAGTCATACCAGCAATATCTCATAATTTTCCTAAGACACTTGGTACCAAAGACGGTGAGACTTCTCATCAAGTCAACATTCCATACATATGCCTTACAGCTATACAGCAAGACGGAGTACAAACTACTCTTTTTCTTTGTTTTAATCCTTTTACAAAAATGTCGACAATACCATATATCATGATTGAATACATAACACTATGGGTTATCCCAGTCGTTTAAAGTCTAAACGTGACCCATTACGGTCATGTGTAACAGCACCAAGTTAGGTGAAATTTTCCAAGACCTTAATCTCTTCGCCAAATGTATGTGAGGACTGAAGTGTATCATTCAGTAATCCTCTAAACGCCATGACCTTGGTCCTGGCCCATGAGACCTGGGGTCTTAGTGGTCTATAGTTCCTATGGAGTGACTTGACAGCCGCAATCAGGACTTCCAACGACTCCACCAAGGGGACAACATCATCGGCAAAAAAGGAAGTTTGTAAAATTAGTTCACAATGGAAGTTCCACAATGACACTGATCGACAATTCTCCACCTTTGTCCAGTCCATGCAGGAGTTGGAAAGTTCCGGTGGAAGAACTCACTCATTAAAGTTTGAATTAACAGAAAAGAAAACGGAAAGGCGTCTTTCAGCCCAGAGTATAGGCCAGGCATCATTTCAATTATTCTTGCAGGAATCATATGGATTCACATGAAGATCTCAGAGAACCCGATGAAACAATGAATCCATCACCTTCTTCGTATAAGAATATTCTTCAAGTAACCCTTGTTTAACTCGCGCCGACGCTTCATAAAGACATGAATCAATAAAATCTGATTATTGCTGACTTACGGGACGCGAGCGCCGTGCATGGTACATTAATCATTGTAATATCACGGTAATAATTAGCTCTGCAAGTACCTTTTCCCCTTCCATAGAGAGGGAATCATACCCTCTTTATAGTAACAGTGAATGGTACTTATATGCCAAACGGCAGTCATCGCAGCATGCAACCCACGGATCACGTCTTCTCTTCTGGCTTTCGGTAACTCCACACTGACCTGACTTTTCTACCTTTCAACTTACTCATAGCCTCTCTGACCTCACTTAAGGAGGGGAGAATTTTATTTATTCGGCAATCATCGTCCGAAAGGTCAAGACGGCTTGCCGCTTGGAGCGTAAGCCATAATAGCTAGTTAAAACATTCAGCCCAGAAAGCTTCAAGATTGATCTATGACATTAGTTGCCCATCAGTTGTTCGAAAATTGCTGTCCCACTTCTGGAGCAGAGATTCCTTAATTGACGGTGAGTTGGTCTAATGTCACGCTGCTACACTAAACAAGCAAAAGTAAAATAACTGCAACTCGAAATGTCCATTTTCCACAGCATCAAACGAGCATTGTAAACGCATATGCGAACGAAAAGTTTTCTCAAAATTACATGTAAAACGAGGCTATTCAAGTGAAATCAACCAATTCTTTCCGGGTTGCTAACAAAACAAAGCCTTGGGGTTTAAACAGAGGAAAAGATGCAACAGCAACACTAGAAGGTAAAAAATTGGGAGGCATTAAAAAAGGCGGAGGGAGATAAGTAGTAGGAGGAGGGAGAAGAGGGGACAGGGGCAGTATTGTGTGAGAGAAATTAGAGTCGAAAGAGGAGAAAAGTATATGGAGGAGACATGACCGTGATTAGTGATGATTTTTTTTTTTTATGACAAAGTTGCCCCTGTTGTTATATACGCAATATTAATATCTGAGCAACTTTGTCAGTGTAAAAAAAAAAAAAAAAAAAAAAAAAAGGTAACACAATATATAAAAAAAAAATCCGATAAAAAACTTTTTTTTGCTTTACTAACCGTAATATATATGTATATCGATAAGGAAATGGTGGACAGAAGGAATATAAAGAGAGAAGGAGGAAGGTGAGAAGGAAAACGAATGAAAAATAAAGGAAGAAACATAAAAAGAGAAGAGTAGAAGGAAGAGGAGCAGGAAGGATGAAGAAAAAAAAATGAAAAGTCAAAGAAAAAGAAGAAAGAAATAATAAACGAAAATCCAGGAGAAAGTCGAAAGAAAATACAGAAATGAATAAGCATAGAAATGATGACGAGAGAAAAAGACGAATAAAAAATAGATATACGAAAGAAAAAATATATATATAATGGGAACTAACCCAATGTCTCGGTCTTAGGCATGTTTGGGACTAGAGAACCGAAGACGACGAGGATGGCAGGGCGACGCGATTAAGATGAAAGGCAACGTTGAAATGAGGTCTTGGAGAAATGTTTCGCTATTAAACTGTACATCTAAAAGAACTACCTCACTCCTTCCCCCTCCTCCCCCCCTAACTTCTCTTCTACTCCTCTCTCCTCCTTCTCTCTCGTCTCCCCTTTCCCCCTAACATCTCTCCTGCTCCTTTCTCCTCCTTCTCTCTCTTCTCCCCTCCCCCAACTTCTCTTCTGCTCCTCTCTCCTCCTTCTCTCTCGTCTCCACCCCTAACTTCTCTTCTGCTCCTCTCTCCTCCTTCTCTCTCTTCTCCCCTCTCCCCCTAACTCCTCTTCTGCTCCTCTCTCTTCCCTCTCTCTCGTTTCTCCTCCCCCCTAACTTCTCTCCTGCTCCTCGCTCCTCCTCCTCTCTCGTCTCCCCTTCCCCCTAACTGCTCCTCTTCTCCTCTCTCTTCCCTCTCTCTCGTCTCCCCTCGCCCCCTAACTTCTCTTCTGATTCTCTCTCCCCTTCTCTCTCGTCTCCCCTTTCCCCCCTAACTTCTCTCCTGCTCCTCTCTCCTCCTCCTCTCTCGTCTCCCCCCCTAACTTCTCTTCTGCTCCTCTCTCCTCCTCCTCTCTCGTCTCCCCTTCCCCCCTAACTTCTCTTCTACTCCTCTCTCCTCCTTCTCTCTCGTCTCCCCTTCCCCCAACTTCTCCTCTTCTCCTCTCTCGTCTCCCCTTCCCCCCTAACTTCTCTTCTCCTCCTCTCTTCTCCTTCTCTCTCGTCTCCCCTCCCCTCTCCTTCCTTTTTTCTTGCCCTCTTTTCGCTCTCTCCCCTTTCTACTGTCCTTTCTCTCACCTCCTCTCCTTCTCCTCTTTATTCCATTTACTTTCTCTTAAATTCCTTTCCTTTCAATTTCTCTCCCTTTCCTTCCTCTCTCCTCCTCCTCTCTCGTCTCCCCCCCTAACTTCTCTTCTGCTCCTCTCTCCTCCTTCTCTCTCGTCTCCCCTTCCCCCTTAACTTCTCTTCTACTCCTCTCTCCTCC
>NC_134787.1:60906750-60909250 GCF_046742065.1 Oratosquilla oratoria
ATATATATATATATATATACATTTATATATATATATATATATATACATATATATATATATATAAACTCTAACAACGGGTTTCCCGATGCCATTATAGAACATGGTATTCGCCGTACAATGGAGAGATTCCTTGAGGGTTCGTCGAAACAAAATGACAATTTGGAAATTATCAACATCTTTTATAAGATGTTTTATAATGAACACAGCAAAGAAGAGGAAAAGGCTATTCGTAGAATAGTTAAAAATGGAGTTATCCCAGCACACAATATTAAGATAAACTTAGTCTGCTATTACAAACCAAATAAAACCGCATCACTCATTATGAAGAACAATACAGCTAACTCCAGAGAACAGAGTGAAAACAATGTAGTGTATAAACACACGTGCCAGATAGGGCATTGTGCATCCCATAATTTTTTTTACATTGGATTCATCAGAACTTCTCTGGAAAAAAGGCTTTATCACCATCGTTACAATGGCGGAATTTTCGCCCACTACACAGGAAAACACGACAAAAGACCACAAACAGCAGATTTAAGAAATAATACTTCAATCATTTACCGTATATATAACACTTTCTATTCCACCCAAACATTTACTTACCACCTTTACTTTTGAAAATCACTTCCACATTCATTCCTCCTTTCGCATTCCTTAGCCCCTCACTGTCCACAATCACTATCATCACTTATAAATATTTCATCAATTTTCTTTTGCTCACATTTACTCTGAACTTTTTTCTTTCGTATATCCTTTCTAAATTAATTTACTAGACATACTCGCAAATGCAGTAAACGAAATTCATATTTTGTTTTACGTATCTTGTAATATCTATATCAGATACTCGTATACTTGACATTTATGTTGCTGAGATCTTGAATGATAACAGGAAAGATTCTTATGTACATCTTAGAACATCACATCACTTCATCAACGTTGAAAGTGAGACAAACCGCTTTCGTCTGAAGAGGAAATCCATTGAGAATACTCAGAAAGAGTTTATGAAAAATAACTTCATTGCACTAGTTATGAATACATAAATGAATAAGAAAATGAATAAACTCTTAGCTACCAAAATGTTGTTTATATATATATTTTTCTAGATTATGACAGGTGATCTTCTTAGACTAGGAAGGGAATTTCGTAATGCGGTGATTCATTCAAGACTAAAAATATAAAGATTATCAACTGGAAAACTAGAATAAGAATTACATTGGAACACACACGGTGATAAATCATCAATTGCAGAGTTCTGTGTTATTACATTTTTGAAGAGAATATTTTAATCTTTAGTATTTTTGTGTATAGTTTTCATGTGAAATTATTGTATTAGCTGTTTACTATCAGACAAGTCCGTTTTTAAGCTATTTCAATTCAACTGTAAAATGAAGGAGGATAATATTTGACATGGAAATTCTATATTTTCCAGAATACAAATATTTACGAAAAATTTGTCATTAGATACACAACAAAGGAACGGTTATACATTTCATCTAGAATAGATTATTTTGTCACTTGTTTCTGCATTTTTCTTCTAACTATTTATATTTTTATTATTATTTATTTATTTAATTTTCATTATCATTATCATTATTATTGTTATTATCATTATTATTGTCATTATTATTATTATTGTTATTATTATTATTATTATTATCATTATCATTATCATTATTATTATTATTATTATTGTTGTTGCTGTTGTTTTATTTTATTTATCTACTTTTTATTTATTTATTTTGTTGTTGCTGTTTTGTTCTATTTATCTTTTTCTTATTTATTTATTTTTTTTTTTTATTTTTTTTTTTTTTTAACGTCTTTTCTGAGGCACCAACTGTCTAATCCTAAGGGCAAACTGCGACGCAGGAGACGTAGTCGACGGAGCACAGAGAAAAGGCAGCTTTCCTGTTGCTAAACTGAAGTACAGTTTGGACTTCTCTCTCACTTGAAATACTGAGGTAGTAAATCTAGAACCATTTCAGGAGAGAGAGAAGTTCAAAATGTATTTCAGTTCAGCAATATGAAGTCTGTCTTTGTTGAGCCCCAGTCACACCAAGCTTACGACCTGTTTCCGACCACCTTGGACGGTGGCACTTTTGTTTCTCTCATGGTTAGCGCCACGTGGCTATTTCGTATTCACCTTCATGACAATTGCATTGTCTTGAATTGTTTTCATAAACATAAGAACAACACAAATCAGCCTGGTCGCCGGTGGTCGGAAACGACTCGTAAGCTTGATGTGACTGGGCGTTAAGGCTTATCCGCAAACATGTCTACACTCCAGCAGCCCCCAAAACCTCTATAACTTTAATGTCTTTGTGAGAGGACTTGTGTTGCTCGTTGTTGTCTGAAAAGTGGTCCAAATGAAAGATCACTGAAATCTTTCTTGTCAACATCTATGCTCCAAATTCTGAAAACTCACTTGAGTTTTCCTTCAACAAATCTATGCTCACGACTTTTATGGTTACTCAGGAAGTCCTTAATGGCTCATTTATTTTAA
>NC_134787.1:60916750-60959250 GCF_046742065.1 Oratosquilla oratoria
CAACTATTGGTCATTTTTATGACACTGGGTAAATTTACTTATCTGAAAATAACTGAAGGGTAACCGAAATGGCGTGTGACAGCAAAACATGTATGTATAACATTTCCTTCGTTGTACTATTAATAAAAATCTTTGTACACCATGTTTCCTCTACCGTATCTGTTCTCATTTCTTGATTTATTTTTATTTTATTTATTTTTTTGAGAAATTGAATTGGTTAAAGCTGACTCGATTAATATATTTGGTACAAAAATGACCTTTATGTGTTTCTTATTTCGACTCTGGTCGTTTTATTCAGCTAAAGGATACGTTAACGTTCTAGGTATTTGCATTCAGCCCCTAAGAAGCTTTTCTAACTCTGAATTAAATCATGTTTTAAGTCAATATAAGATAACTGAAGAAAAAGTTAGGATATTTGATAAAGAATTTATAACAACGAGATAGTCGGTAAAGATCGGCTCATTTTTGATCGTCAAAAAAAAGAAAAAATGAAAAAATAAGTGCAGAAAATATATACTTGAACAAATTGGTTATATTCGAATAAGAACCCAATGTATCCATTTTATTAAGATCTTGATGCATTGGTTACCTTAATCGAATTTAAAAGTAAAAAGGAAAATTATAACAATGTCGAAAATATTTTCACACAGGGAACAAACCGTTAAAAATTAGGGGTGAGAGGAACCATAATGTAATTTTTTTTAACTCTTAATGTATTGGTTACATTATTCGAATTTAGAAGTAAAAGGGAAAATTATAACAATGTCGAAAATATTTTCACACAGGGAACAAACAATAGGAGTGAGTATATTTTTAAACTCTTGATGTATTGGTTATCTTATTCGAATTTAGAAGTACACACATACATACATATACCAAGGCTTTTTCCCCCTTACAAGGGAGGTAGCCAAAAAGGAAAAGGCATAAAATCATTCCCACCCATTCCATCCCTGAATACACTCCACACCCCTCCACCCTCCCTCTTATCTAAGCACCTCCTGGATGACGGGTCATCACTGCACCTTGTCCACTGCCCTGGGTCAGAAGCAGTGGACAAGTAAAAAGTAAAAAGGGTAAATTATAACAATGTCGAAAATATTTTCACACAGGGAACAAACCGTTAAAGAATTAGGGGTGCAAAAAATAAATACTGTGTTCACACGAGTAAAAAGTTATTTGAAAAAATGGAAGTACAAATGAAAAAGAAGAAAAAAAGTAGAGGCTTTGGAATACGCAAAGCAAAAGATAACATTAAAAATCTGTACCTATAGGTCAAGCATTTGGGTGTTATTCTTTTCGAAAACTTTAAATAAAAAAATAAATAAAAAGAGAAAAAAAAGACGCATTTTCTGATCCACATAAAAAAACACATGACTGAAAAAGGATTTATAAACTGTACACTGGTCAAAACGGAATTTAGAAATTAGAAATATATATATCTACAATCCAAGAATAGTTGTCATTCTATTCATTTCATAGTAGCGTCATAGGGATTAGCCGAGTTCAAAGCCGCAAAAAATGTAATGCTAATTTAATTTTAATCCAAAGAGAATCCCAAAGAATTCTATAGTTACATTAGAGATAAAAAGGTTGTTAGGAATCACATTGGTCCACTATTATCTGCTGACGGCCAACTTGAATATTCAAATGAAGGAATGTGTAATATCTTAAACAATTATTTTAGCTCGGTATTCATAAACGAAACACCTCAAGGTGAATTCCAAACTGAAACCAGTGAAAAGTCTAGGGTAAACTTACTCACTACGGTAAATATAACAAAAGAAAAAATTAAAAGGTGTATAGACAAACTCAGAGTTAATAAAACACCAGGGCCTGACGGTTGGCATCCAAGAATCTTAAAGGAAATGAAAAATGAGATTGTTGTTCCATTAGAAATTATTTTCAAGAAATCCATCATATCCGGAGATGTCCCAAAAGAATGGAAGCTAGCTAACGTTACTCCCATATTTAAAAAAGGTGACAAAAAGAAACCAAATAACTATAGGCCTATAAGTTTGACTTCAATCGTAGGGAAAAATAATGGAAACTATCATCAGAGATGCTATCGAACATCATTTAGAAAGTAACCGTTTGATAAATGATAGCCAGCATGGTTTCAGACGGAAACGTTCTTGCGTGACTAACTTACTCGAATTCTACAACACAGTTATCTCGAATTATGACAAAAGAAACAATATAGATTTAGTATATCTAGACTTTGCAAAAGCTTTTGATACCGTACCACACGAAAGACTACTTACTAAATTAGCTTTGCATGGAATAAGTGGTAGCCTATTAGGTTGGACTAGTAATTGGTTGAATGGTCGAAAACAGAGAGTTGTTTTAAATGGAAAAACTTCTGGATGGAAAAGTGTTGCAAGTGGAGTTCCTCAGGGTTCCGTTCTTGGGCCACTTCTATTTATAGTATATATAAATGATATAGACCATGGACTAAAATCTACTGTTTCCAAATTTGCTGATGATACAAAACTGTGCGGAGTGGCAAATGATCACTCAAACCAATTAGATATTCAAGAAGATTTAGATAAATTACAGCAATGGTCTGAAAAGTGGCTAATGAAATTTAACACAAGTAAATGCAAGGTAATGCACATAGGTAAAAATAACAGTAAGTACGATTACAAGTTATTTGGAAATTCGTTAACAAAAGTGGATAGTGAAAAAGATCTCGGCGTAATTATCAGTAACGACCTCAAATCATCCAAGCAGTGTATTTCAGCCTCTGAGAAAGCAAATAAGATTCTGGGACTGATTGCGCGATCTTTTGATTTCAAAAGTCCATCACTCATTAACAAGCTATATAAATCGTTAGTTCGTCCACATTTGGAATATGCTGTTTCCGTATGGTCACCGAATCTCAGTAAAGACATTGACAGACTGGAAAAAGTACAACGGCGAGCCACAAAACTGATTCCAAATATCAAAAATAAATCATACGAAAATCGACTAAAAGATATGAATCTGTTTTCCCTAAAAAAAACGTGGACTCAGAGGTGACTTGATACAGGTCTTTAAAATTCTAAAGGGAATTGACAACATCAAAAGTGACCAAATTTTTACATTGAATGAGAATCAGACAAGAAACAATGGTCTCAAACTGTCCGGAAATAGATTCAATTTGGAAGTAGGTAGAAACAACTTTGCCAACCGTGTAGTTAATGAATGGAATAAACTTCCTGCACAGGTAGTGCAATGTAGTTCAGTTCGAAGCTTTAAGAATCATTTAGATAAATACCTAAGTAAGATGCTGTAATGATTTTAATTTATCTTATATTATTTGTTTTTGTTTTGTTATCATTTTCTGTCTGATTTTCATTTATTATTAGTTATATGTCAATTTATTATTATTTACTATTTACCTGTTTGTTTATTATTTAAGTATACCTATGCATTTATTTATGTATTTTATTTGTTATTTACATTATCATAGTTTTTATTTATTATTTTATTATTAATATGATTTTTTTTTTTCGCATCCGACATAGATATGGATCAAAAGGTGTCCTGTCGGCATGCTCCGCCTCTGTAATCCTTTGTAATCTTCAGCTCCTTTCATAACTGTCTCAACTATCAGCTTGTTCGCTGTTGCTGTCTCATCCCATTTCAAGACGTCTTTCCTTACAAAATTTTCCACTTTTTTTAATAATATCAATCCGAAGTCCTGTAAATTCCCCTTTCTCTTCACCTGATGATAACAGTTCTTATATTTTTTAAGCTACAGCGGATTGTCTGTTAGAAATTGTATTTTTTCTTTTTATTATCTCGATTTAATTTTTCATGTTCTGCTTGTGCGGGACAAACTACTGCTTCATATTCTAATCTCGGGCGGATTAGATCAACACTTTTTTCCATCAACTCTTCATCTGTATAGTAAAAAGCCTCTTTAATATTCCTCAAGAGATGTATTCTCGCCAACATCCTTGATGATCTTGCCGAGTGACAAATTTTACATAAACAGCACCAAATCTTACTTTTACATATTCCTATACTTTCCTAATTTCTTATTATCATGTAAGTTTTTTTTTTTTTTTTTTTTTTTTTTTTTTTTTTTTTTTTTTTTTTTTTTTTTTTTTTTTTTTTTTTTTTTTTTTTTTTTTTTTTTTTTTTACACCGATTTTCACGATTTTCATTATTTTCATCTTTTGGGCATTGAAGTTAACTTTCCACAGTTGAATACCAAAATATTTCTGCCTAGATATTTTGTAATAGATTCCATTCTTTTCCAATTTCTGTTCTACTCATTAATATTTGCATTGGGTGTTTGTGTGTGTGTGTGTGTGTGTGTGTGTGTGTGTGTGTGTGTGTGTGTGTGTGTGCGCATGTAACAGAAATGGCGGGTGACAGCAAAACGTATATGTACAACATTTCATTCGTTCTACTATTAATAAAAGTCTTCGTTTGTACACGAAGTTTCCTCGCCCGTATATGTTCTCTTATTTATTTATTTATTTATTTATTTATTTATTTATTTGAAAATTGAATTGGATAAAGCTGACTCTATTAATATCTTTTGTATGAAAATAAACTTTGTGTTCATTTTTTCGATTTTTGTGTTTTGTTTCAAATAATCGGTTAAGATCGGCTCATTGTTGATCGTAAAAAGAAATAAGTACAGAAAATATATACTTGAACAAATTGGTTATATTCGAATAAGAGCCGCAATGTAGTCATTTTATTAAACTCTTGATGAGTTGTTTAGTTGAATACTAGAATATTTCTGCCTAGATATTTTGTAATAGATTCCATTCTTTTCCAATTTCTATTCTTCTCATTAATATTTGCATTGGGTGTTTGTGTGTGTGTGTGTGTGTGTGTGTGTGTGTGTGTGTGTGTGTGTGTGTGTGTGTGTGTGTGTGTGTGTGTGTGTGTGTGTGTGTGTGTGTGTGTGTGTGTGTGTGTGCGGGTGTCATATTGATAGCCACACATAGGCGCGTGCTCGCGCACACACACACACACAAACGAGAGGACACGGAAAAAACCCTGAAAAAAGACAGTTATAGAAAAAACTTGAAAAGGAACAGTTTCCCACACAGAGCGATTAATACATGGAACAAATTAGACAACAAAACAGTATGTGCAAACACTATACAAGATTTTAAGATAAAACTTTATGTGGAGAGATACAAAGACGGGCCACCACGAGCATAGCTCCCCTCCCGTATATTACAACTAGGTAAATACACACACACACACACACACACACACACACACACACACACACACACACACACACACACACACACACACACACACACACACTTACATAGACAAATTTCAATAAGATAGTCGGAGAAACTTTCAACCTACTAAGGTCAATGAAAGTGACATTTGACTATTTGGATGAAAAAATGATTAAGAAAATATTAGTTACACCGATACTAAAAAGAATATAAAGAAATTAGAAAGAATACAAAGATCAATAACAAAGGTGGCAACAGCACTCTCCAAATTGACATACGAACAAAGATTGTCCAAATTGAAGCTGCCAACTCTGGAACAAAGAAGAGAAAGAGGAGATCTACTGACTATTTATAGGATTATGAAAGGAATGGAAATCCTAGTTAGAGATGATTTATTAAAGTGGGACCACAGAAAAACAAGAGGACATGAAAAGAAACTCAAAATGGATAATTATAGAAGAGATCTGAAAAAAATAGCTTCCCACACAGAGTGGTGGATACCTGGAAGAAATTAGATACGGTAAGGCAACAGTGTGTGCAAACACTATTCAAGAATTTAAGAACAAACTTGATGCTGAAAGATACAAAGACGGGTCACCACGGGTCACTCCCTCCCCATATAATACAACTAGGTAAATGCATATGCATATGCTTACAGAAATTCATGTAATGAAAATACATATATGCTGAAAGTGAAAGGAATAGAATGTAAATTATTTTAATACATAATACGTGACAAGAAGCAAGATACATGTATCAGATTTGCTTTCAACCTGTATTACTTCGTTTATTGAGTTTGGTCAGTTCCCTTTCACAGTGTTGCATGCTTCTTTGTTTGTTTCCTTTGTTTTTCTTTTGTTTAGTTTTGTTTCTTTAATTTTTCTACTTGTTTCTTTGTTTCTTTCCTAGCAACATTACGGTAATATGGCTACAACAGTTTATATGATTTTTCAGGAAAGATGCGTTCTTATTTATGAGCTCATTCAATTTATCGGAATAAAAGATAATTGAATGTATTACAATTTTAATTCTTATTTGGAAGATCCTTAGATTCTTCTTGCAATTGGGTGAAATCAGGACGGTTTTTCTTATTTTGCAGTTATGATTGCTTATATAACAGTACAAAATGCTTAGATAGTTGTTTGTAGCAGACTATAGACTTTAACATATTAAAGCAATTAAGAAACAAGTTCAACTGAGATAACTGCTATCAGGTGAAGCCTCTTATGTCTGGAACCACCTATTTGTTCGTTCATTCATCTATATATCCTCTAATTTTTTGTTTTTACACATTTATAATTTTATCTATTTGTTCATGTACTTCTTCACCTGCTTCAAAGTGAATATTTTTACCACTTTCCTCATGAAAAAGCAAGTTGAAATATTGTTTTATGTACAATTTTAGAAGCTCTGCCAAGGGATTAGAACCCTGACCTGTACGTGAATAATCACGAAGTCAAGACGCTAGAGACTGAGCTGAGCTAACGTCTTAACTTCGTGATTATGCACGCACAGGTCAGGGTTCGAATCCCTTGGCAGAGCTTCTGAAAATGTTCAATCTGTCTTAAACATACACAACATTTTCAAACATTGTTACATGTAAAGTCCATGTACCCTTTACCTTCAAGCCGTTTGGCCTTCTATTCTTCCGTTTTCTTTCTGTCGGCCTCGTGAGGGGGTCACCTTAAGGCCATACGTCGCTACCCGTCCACTTTGCATTTTCAAACATTGTTATATGGAAAGTCTATGTACCCTTGCCCTCCACGCCGTTTGGCCTTCTATTCTTGCGTTTTCTTTCTGTCGGCCTCGTGAGGGGTCACCTTAAGGCCAACCGTTCCTCTTGCCATGCGCTGCCCGTCCACCTTGCACTCACAAACACCCTTGACCTTTGTCACTTCCGGACATCTTCCATTCACGTCATATCCTAGCACGGGTCCCCTTTTCCTGTTAGCCTTGTTCATCCATCACGAACTCTCCCCGGCGCCTCTGCTGTCCTTCGCCCTGCTCCCATCAACTGTACATAAACCGGATCCTGGGCCCCTTTATCCTTCAGTCAAACCTTCATGCTCCCCCCCACACCCCCAACGCCCGCTTGAGTTACCATCTTTTTTTTTTTTTTTTTTTTTTTTTTTTTTTTTGAGGGTTTGTTGTGGGACCGACGAGGTTCAAATGGCGAGACTCTTCAGTGTTCCTCTTCAGTGTTCCTCTTTGTTCCCTCACGCCTCTTCCCACCACCACCTCTTTCTCGTCATCTCTCTCCCCCCTCTCTCGCCATCTCTCTCTCTCTCCCTCTCTCTACTCCCTTTCTCTACCCCCTCTCTCTACCCTCTCTCTGTTCCCCTTCTCTCTCCCCTCTCTCTCCCCTCTCTCTCTCTCTCTCTCTCTCTCTCTCTCTCTCTCTCTCTCTCTCTCTCTCTCTCTCTCTCTCTCTCTCTCTCTCTCTCTCTGTCTCTCTTTAATATGTGAATTATACGAAAGCGCTTGGGAAGTTCATGCTATCTCTTCCTAAGTGGTGATCGACATGAATATATACACATTTATATGGATACGCACACACACACACCACACACACACACACACACACACACACACACACACACACACACACACACACACACACACACACACACACACACACACACACACACACACACACACACACACACACACACACACACATATGCTCACACACTCACACACATACACATAAACTCTCTCGCACACACGCAAGGCTCGACAGCGCAGTGGCAGCGATCGCAACTGCTAATCTAGCGGTCCGAGTTCGAATCCCGTCCAGGGACAAGATTATTTCAGTATAGCTGCACTAAGATTCGTTACTCCAACACTTATGTGTGTGTGTGCATGTGTAGGGTCACAGCATTGCCCATTGATTGGTCATGTATGAGCTCTAGGCTTTCATTCGGTAAGATAACAGTTGTCAATCACAAATCCAACACGTGGTCCAAGACTATGGTGAATCACATGCACACGCACACACACACACACACACACACACACACACACACACACACACACACACACACACACACACACACACACACACACACACACACACACACACACACACAGAGACTACATTATATATATATATATATATGTATATATATATATTGAAATGGGTGGGAAAAGGAACGACTGGAGCCTTAATCCGAGTTTCATTCTTGAATAGTTTCGCTACAAGCATTTTCATTTTATTTTATTTTTTTTTTATCTTGTAGCGAAATTAGTGAAGCATAAAAATCGGATTAAGACTCCACAGTTCTTCCCTCTTTCCACCCACGTTAGGTTGTCAGAATGGCTCAATATATATATATATATATATATATATATATATATATATATATATGTATATATATATATATATATATAGTGTGTGTGTGTGTGTGTGTGTGTGTGTGTGTGTGTGTGTGTGTGTGTGTGTGTGTGTGTGTGTGTGTGTGTGTGTGTGTGTGTGTGTGTGTGTGTGTGTGTGCGCGCGTATTCATATCACATACCTACTTTCTTCCTCTCTCCTTACTTTCGTCCATTTTCATGTGTCGCTATTTCTTTCTTCGTCTTCCTCTGGTCCGCCTCCTACTTCATTATTTACGCCCTGCATGCTCTTCTTCTCCAATAATTCTTCTCTTACTTCCGAGTCAAAGTCTGTTCCACTCAGCCAAATTCTTTGTGTGCTCAGTTTAACTTTTCTGTCTGGACCAGAATTCGCCTCCACTTTGCCTCTTTCCTCCCTCTCCGGCTCTGAATCTTTTTGAGTAGTCTCTTTGCGTCTTTTAAGAATTGCCCTTGTCATATAGTTGTCTCTAAGGGCTCGCTTCTTTTGGTTTCTATGTACTTGCGTTCTTTCTTCTTAGCGCTCTTCTGAATTCAATGAATACTTCATCTATGGCTTGGTGGTTGCTGTCCGCTTACTGGAGTCTTTTGATCCTGTCCCTACTATGGCTTTGATATTTCCGAGTTCTACCATTAACCGCTGTTTTAATGGCTCTCATTAATTTCTTTGTGTTTTTCTTCTTCTTCTTCTTCTTCTTCTTCTTCTTCTTCTTCTTCTTCTTTGTGTTTTTCTTCCTCTTCTTCTTCTTCTTCTTCTTCTTTGTGTTTTTCTTCTTCTTCTTCTTCTTCTTCTTCTTCTTCTTCTTTGTGTACTTCTTCTTCTTCTTCTTCTTCTTCTTCTTCTCGTTGTTGTTGTTGTTGTTGTTCTTCTCGTTGTTGTTGTTCTTCTTCTCGTTGTTGTTGTTGTTGTTGTTCTTCGCGTTCTTCTTCTTCGCGTTCTTCTTCTTCATTTTTTCCGTTATGAGCTTTTTCACTCGTTACTACTTCTTGATTATCCTTTTCTTAGGTACTAGGTAATTTTTCCTAGTTCTGCATTTTTCATTCTGTTTAAACTCAGATTTTTTTTTTAAATTGTGGTTCATATATTCATAATAAGAATCATCAACAAGAATTATATGTATTCCTAGTGATATAGATATTTTTGTAGTTTTTTATGTATACCACAAATCGTTCTTAGAAAAAAATAGAATCTAGGCTTCTTCTTCAAATACCTCTTATTCTGAAAGCATACACGCAAACACACACACACACAAACGCGCGCGCACACACACACATACACACACACACACACACACACACACACACACACACACACACACACGCCTACACACACACGCCTACACACACACGCCTACACACACACCTACACACACACACACACACACACACACACACACACACACACACACACACACACACACACGCCTACACACACACGCCTACACACAGACGCCTACACACACACCTACACACACACGCACACACACCTACACACAGTAGGTGGCACAGTTGGTAGAGCGCTGAACTGGGAAGCAGAAGTGCTCCCAGTAGCCAGTTCGAATCCTGCCCAGGGCCGAAATCATTTCGGTATCGCTGTGCCTCGGGGAGTTGGGGGTGTGTGTGTGTGCAAGGTCATAGCATTACCCATAGATCGGACCTACGAGCTCTGAGCTCTCTTCCAGGAGGGAAATAGCTGTCGATCACGAGTCCAACACGTGATCCAAAGACCAAGTGAATACACACACACACACCCACACACACACACACACACACACACACACACACACACACACACACACACACACACACACACACACACACACACACACACACACACACACACACACACACACACACACACACACACACACACACACACACACACACACCCATAGATCGGTCATACATGAGCTTTCAGTTTTCATCCGGGAGGGAAATAGTTGTCGATCACGAGTCCAACGCGTGATCTAAGACCATGGTGAATCTCTCTCTCTCTCTCTCTCTCTCTCTCTCTCTCTCTCTCTCTCTCTCTCTCACACACACACACACACACACACACACACACACACACACACACACACACACACACACACACACACACACACACACACACACACACACACACACACACACACACACACACACTATAAGCGTCGCATTTTCCTTGTGCTTTACAATTAGGTAAATGGAGAGACACGTGTATAAGGAACATCTTCTCTGAAACTTTTTTCCCTTCCTTCTTTTTTCCTTTCTTTTATAATCTTCATTTTGCTCAACCTGAGCTCTTTTCTCGTGGTTTCTCGGATTTAATTATCGATGGTGTTTTTATTAGCTATTTTTTTTTCCTTTAGCCCTTTCCTTATTTCTTTATCATTTGTGAATTTCGTTCAAAAAGTCTCCCTTCAAAAGACCACATTTTTTTTTCCTTGGTTCTGGTTTGTTGGTTTATCTTTCTGAACCCTGTCTCTTTATATTCCTATTCCATCCATATCATTTCTATGTTTCTTTGCCATTTTGTATTTCCTTATTGGTCAATCTGTAGTTTCTTTGTGCTTATTCTCAACAATTTATTAGTTATTTTCTTTCCACTTTATTCGTAATCTATATATTCGTTTATGTTTTTATTATTTCTATAGTTTGATTGCTTTAATCTGATGTCCTCTACTCCCACCAAAATCCACCACCACAACAACAACAACAACAACAACAACAACAACAACAACAACAACAACAACAACAACAACAACAACAACAACAACAACAACAACAACAACAACAACAACAACGACGACGACGACGAAAACAACAACGACAACGACAACAACAACAACAGCAAAACCAACCACTACCACTACCACACCAGTAACCATCACCACTTTCACACGCACATACCACCATCATCACGCACATACCACCACTACCAATCCTATCCTTGAAAATCTGAGACACGTTTTAGTTGCAAAGGCCTGATTCCTGTACACTCGATCACACTTAGCTTATGGCGGTCCATCGTTTCCGATGACGACGCTGTTCTCCATCCGTTTGAGAAGATTCAGTAATGTCTGCCATTTATTTTATATTATCTATTTATATGTTTGTTATTATTATGTCCTTGATTGTCATTTATCATCATTTCTGTCAATTTATTATCATTGACTATTTACCTGTTTGTTTGTTACTCAACTTTACCTATTTATTTACTTATTTTATTTATTGTTATTTATATTATTATAATTTTTATTTATTCATTTATCATTATTATCATTCTTTTGCATCCGACCTAGTCATGGACCAAAAGGTCTCCTGTCGGCATGCTCCTCTTATCCTTTGTGTCGTTCATACCATCGTAGGTGGCTGTTGAGTCCGATACGGGGGCCCCCAAATTTGATCACATACGAGTATGTGGAGTAGACAGACTTGGAGTACAATATGTACGAGCGGTACTAACAGACTTGCAATAGAAAATTATATGAAGCGAGTAACATGGAGTTATTCTAAGTTCAAACAGATGTAAAATAGCTTATGATGAAATAGGTAATGAAATGAAATATACTCTAGGTAGGAGACAGAGGGCGAAATTTAATGAAAAATAATACAAGACGAGGATCAGACAAGAAAGATTTAATCTGCTGCCTTTGTAGTCAGTTCATGATTTTATCATGAACGTCAGGGGTACAGAGTACAGTGCTCCCACGAATGATACCTCCACACAGGACATGTTTTATGATCCAAGTTGGATCATCGCCTCCTAAAGGTCCAACCGCATTGCCTCGTGTGCTTACGGGCTGTGTGCCACCGAATGTAAGCATTGTTCAAAAATAAAAGTAAGCTTAAATTCTAATCAGGATGCCACTTCGGCTGACTTATTATTATGATGATTTTGTTTAATATATGATGAAAATGTTTACTTGAGCGATATATGTTAGATACAAATGACTTCTATTGTATTATCTTTCTTTCCGTAGGGAACTTAGAAACGTGCTTTTTAATCAGTTACGTAGAAGATATTATAAAAGAATCAGGATACAAAGGGTAAAGGCATGGTTAAAGGAAAATACTTGACACAGGAATTTTTATAATGAATATTATATCAAGCTCTTAATTACGAGTGGTAACAAAATAACGCAGAAGGGGGAAGGAGTCAAAATAGATAAGCAACAAGAAACTATTCATCTGGAAATTATTTGTCCAAAGAAGAGAAACCAAGGTAGTGGAGAGTCAATCTCAAATGTTCAATTTTGAGACGAACTAACATGTGAAGATCTGTAAAATCAATATATAAACGAAGGAAATGTGAAAAATTCTGGAAGATGCATACACACATACACACACACACACACACACACACACACACACACACACACACACACACACACACACACACACACACGCTTCGAGTCGTTACTCCAACTCTCGTGGGCGGGGAGTTGGGGGTGTGTGTGCGTGTAAGGTCATAGCATTTTCCATAGATCGGTCATACGATCTCTGAGCTCTCTTTCGGAAGGAAAATAGCTGTCATTTAAGACATTATCAAGGAATACACAGTTACAGAGACAAAGGTGAATATATATACATAAAGTAAAAGACAAGCTAGGTATATATATATATACATATATATATATATATATATATATATATATATATATATATATATTAGTATAAATGGGCAGTAAGTTTTCTTGTAAACATGTTCGATTGAAGACCAGAGATAATTCAATATCCACTATCTTCTTAGTGATTTTCTAAAATTTTCTCAATTTTTCTCAATTTTTCTCAATTTTTCTACGTCCTGTTGAAGCGAAGACCTCACCTCCGTCCAGTACCTGACTCCTAACTCTCCTAGTTCCCCCTTTTTACTTGTATTTAAACTCCTGTTTTGTATATGTAATCTTACTTACCTGAAGATGGTTGTATGACTCAACCGAAAGCTTGTATTTTATATTTTGTGTTATGTTTTTCGATACAATAACATCATGGATCTCGGAAGTATTGTGTTTGACCTCCCCTCAAGAATCAAACAAACTATTAGAAAAATTGAGAAAATCACTAAGAAGATAGTGGATATTGAATTAGCTCTGGTCTTCAATCGAACACACACACACACACACACACACACACACACACACACACACACACACACACACACACACACACACACATATATATATATATATATATATATATATATATATATATATACATACATACATACATACATACATACATACATACATACATACATACATATATACATACATACATATACCAAGGCTTTTCCCCCCTTACGAGGGAGGTAACCAAAAAGGAAAAGGCATAAAATCATTCCCACCCATTCCATCCCTGAAAACACTCCACACCCCTTCACCCTCCCTCCCATATATTGTGTGTGTGTATGTGTGCATTCCTCAGGTCACTTTTTCATTTCTCCATAATTGATTTACTCACTTGTATTATCTCTTCAACTTTCCTTGATCCTTGTGTTTTTCTTATTTACCGTACCTGTGTCGACTTCTAATCTCGGTCAGCTTTTGTAATTAAGTTCTTTCCTGGCTTTCTTAGTTTCTAATCTGTTTTCTTTTTATAGCAATCTAAATTCTTGTCTGTTTTTCAAACCTGTCATTAATCCCTCTCTTATGACGTACTATTTTTATTTTGCTTTTGTTAACTCCAGATAATAAGTTTGGGGAGGGGTAAACTTAGGCTAGTGGTTACCGCGTCGAAGTCATAAGAAGGTGGTCGTGAGGTCGATTCCCGGGACCCGCTGTGCGCTTGCTGCATTGGTTCCCGACAGCCCTGGCCAGGCGCGGAAACGACCCAACATCGGCCTAAAATACTCAGTGGTTTACCGCAACTGACAGGGCTGTGCCCTACAAGGGGTTTCTCACTTCCCACTGTGAGGGATGAAACGTGACATAGTGCCGTCACGATGTGTTTGTGATTTTTTTTTTCTTTTTTGGGGGAGAGAGAGAGAGAGAGAGAGAGAGAGAGAGAGAGAGAGAGAGAGAGAGAGAGAGAGAGAGAGAGAAAGAAGCGGAAGGGATCAGCCAGAAAACAGGTTGCAATCCACCTTCCCACGGAAGGTTTGGAGTTTACGCCAGGAGTCACTGAGTTGTAGCCGCATTCCGTCACCTCTGCCCCAGGTGACAAGTTAAAATTCTTCGGACTGACAGCGCATGTGGAGGCCACGGGCACGCGTCAGAGGCCGCATAGTGTTAAGAGAGTTCCAAACCAGCACACCATACACAAGGAGTAGATTTATTCTTATTTATTTATTTATTTATTTGCTTATTTATATATTTATTTTATTTATTCATTTATTTATTTATTTATTTTAAATAGCTCATGTTAACTGATTTTGTCTTTGTCTTATGTCACAGTCATGTCTATTTCTTTTGTTGCTTTGAGTCAGGCTTTTATACATCAAGGTTCTGCCTCAGTTCCTCTAATTTAATTTGTAGATATTCAAAAGTTCTTTTCCATTTGTCTACCCTAGTTTTGCTCTCTTTTTTATTGTCTTTCATCGTGACTAAATTGCCGTTACCTGTTACATTTAAATTTGTTTAAATGAAGTCAGTTCATCTGCCAAATGCAGCCAGAGAGAGAGAGAGATCCTGCCAAAAGTCTTTGTTAAAAGTTCATTGACGAAGTTTGAAAAGGGAAAAAAAAAAAAAAAGGATCTTTGGTCTCGAAGCCTCAAGAATCAAAGAAAGGTCAATTAAAGCTGCTCCTTCTGTCTTTTTATCTTATTTTCTTGGATGGTATCGGACCAAAAACGACACAGTTTGAATTTTTTTTTCTCATATATTGGAGACAACAATTCAAATGGAATGTCCATTCTAAAATTTTGTGATCAGTGTATTTTATTCATTTTTTATTTATTTGGTGTAGGTGGAAAAAGAAGTCACGGGTCTAGTTCCGAGTTTTTTAGTTTATTACTGACCGGTTTCGCTTTATGCTTCTTCATCAACTTATCACAATGTCCCAGCATTTGTTTATTTATTTATTTATTTATTTATTTATTTAATCTTTTAGACAATTCTGGCCATCACGACCATCAGATTTATATATCACCATTACTCCCTCTGATTAGTGAACAGGTTATTCATTATTTCTTAAAAAAAAAAAAAAAAAATAGAAATCAATGGCACCTCCGGGTTGTCAGTAGGATATTCTATCTCATTGCCATCTCCTCGGAAATAAAAGGATTAAAAGACATTCTTTCAACTGATGTCTAGGAGCTCCCTTAATTATAGACGTATACATATACGTTTGTTTTAGAATAAGTGGACATATTTGAATCATATATTTGTGCTTGCCTATCTGTATATGTATATATGTATATATATATATATATATATATATATATATATATATATACTGTATATATATATGTATACATATATATATATATATATATATATATATATATATATATATATATATATATATATGTTATATATGTATGCTTATACGTTTATGATATTCTCCCAAACTAGTTAACATTCCTCCCTCCATAATAAAACCAAGTTCTTGCAGTTCCTTGTCTTTCTTGAACCCTCTGTCTTTTCCTACAGTGTTACGAACTCGATGCTCTTTCTTGTTCTAACTCTTCCCTCTACCATCCACCTATTAATTATCCTACCTTCCTTCCTCGTTGTTACATTTTCTTTTCCCTACCCTACACCTTGCCCCTAATCTTCCTTTAATCCATATTACCTCGAACACCTCGTTCCCTTTTTTCCTTTCTGCTTCTTCACCTCCCCCGTCTTCTCGCTCCTACCTGACACCTAATATCCCCAGTACGGTTTTTGCTGCCTCAAAACACACACACACACACACACAAGCACACCCCATACTCGCCCTCACACTCTACCTCTTTCACTCTCATATTGCCTTCCTCCCCCTTTCTTACTACCTTCCTCTGTCTCTCTCTTATTCTCTCTCTCTCTCTCTCTCTCTCTCTCTCTCTCTCTTCCTCTCTCTCTCTCTCTCTCTCTATTTATATGTATATATATATGTATATATATATATATATATATGTATATATATATATATATATATATAACCCCGGGTTAAGGGATTCGTGATCGTGATATATATATATATATATATAATATATATATATATATATATGTATATATATATATATATATATATACATATATATATCTACAGTGTACTTATACTGCTTTTGTACAATCAAAATCTGTTGATCTTTCAAGTTTCTACATTTTTTTCATATGCAGCTTATTTGGAAATTAGAATTATCATAATTGTAGCTCAGAACACACATGTATACACACGCACACATACACATACAGCACAGCCTCGAGCATATATGCCCACCGTACTCGGTCACCCTCTCTGCTTGCTCTTCCCCTCACTTATAACACTCCTTAACCTCCCCTCTTCTGTGTCTCGCTCCTTCCTCAGCATTGTCTGTCTAGTGGCCCGTCTACTTAAACTCCCCTCGTAATACATTCTCTTGTCATAGGTATCTCCATTGTTACCTACACCTTCACGATCTTCTTCCTTGACCTCACCGTTTCCCGGTTTGTAGTTACTTGGAATTTATTCCTTATTTTGTTATTTGCTTTTTATCTATTCTTTTCTCTCTTTCTCTGTCTTTGTCTCTTTTTCTCACCGTTTCCCGCTTTTTACTTAATTGGATTTTTTTCTTATTTTCTTATTTATTTTCTAATCATTCTTTTCTCTCTTCGTCTTTGTCTCTATGTGCTCTACAAGATCGTTCTTGTTGCTGTCATTTAAACTTGTATTCCAATTCCTCTTCTCTTGCCCTGTCCTTAATCCTCATCTCTTTCTTTTCTATCTCTTCCTTTTATCCACAATTCCCTTTTACTCTCTCCTCATCATTACTATCTTTCAACTGTCATCTTTTCTTCTCCGTTTTTTTGTTTTGTTTTATTTTTTATTCTCTTATACTGCCTTGCCCCAATCCGCAAAGCATTGAGTTTTATCCTGTCCTTGCTAGTCCTTATTCACCAGTTCCCTCCCTCTTCTATGCTCCCTGCTACCAACTTCTCCTCAGTTCCATCTTTTTTCCTCCTTTATTTCTTTTCTCCCTTTCCATCCTTTCTATTTTTCCCTCCATTTTCTCTCCACATAACCCTGCCCATTTTGCCCTTCCTTGGTGTGTGTACCCTTACCCTATCCTTACCTCCCTTCCTTTTGTCTCACTTCCCTTAGCCCTTCTCTTACCTCTCATATCCTCTCTCCTTCCCTCCTTCCCTTTCCTCTCTTCCTCAAACTCAATTCGACTAAATGCCACAAATTTCCAAGTTTGGGAGATGTACTACATCATGTACTCGGCCTTTCCATCCTCCGCTTCTTTGGTTTTAAAGCGGTTCAGGGTCGAACTTAGCCATGACTGGTGGAGCGAATGATTAGACTTTTTGGCTCCACCATTTTACCCACACCGATAGATCCACCGCGCCGATAGATCCACCACGCCGGTAGATCCACCGTAGGCATGTTTTCCCATCACCCTTCCCTTTAATAAGTTCCCGCTTTTACCTTTTGTAAAAAAAATATATATATATGAATTTGCCTTTATTATGGGTTACTATATGAGAAACGTAGGGAACAGATGTTATTTGCAATCGTAATTTCTCGTTGTTTGAGTAATTGGCTGTTCGTCATTCATTTGGATGATTGTGTTTCACGAACCGGTTTTAGCATCAAAAGTCGTGTTCATGTAAGAATGTCGATTAAATTTATAGCTCCTGGCTGTGCTAAAGATATATTGCATCTCATCTTTGTTGGCTTTCTGAAGCATGTAATGACTTCCATCATCTCCGTTTTCTTTCATCTCGCAACGGCTTTTTCTTTATCATTACGCTCTCCATAATTTGAACTGGACACCTATTATTGTGGTTGCTGGGAAACGAATTTGATAAAATAAGAAAAAATATTGACATTTTAGAGTGCAAACCTGTGCTCGTCGGTATTTGGGTCTAATACTCAGTGTCTTGCCTGCCCCAGTGAACGGTTTTAGTCAGAACGTAAGAATGGAGAAGACAGCAAGAGACCATAAGGCCTATACTAGTTAGTTCTATGTCCCCTACCACCTTTCATCTCTATCCATAAAGTTATCTAATCTTCTCTTAAGACAACCAGTTGTTTGAGCGATCACTACATTGTTGCTAAGTCAGAATTCATACTCTTCCATTTATTCCAGTCTCCTGTTCATTTTTATTTTCCTAGAACTTCTCTTCGCCTTTCCCGGCCCCTTTTTTTCACTATTTCCTGTCTGTCCTATCTTCTTCATGTTTATTGACACCTGTTGACATTTACTTCACTCTTTTCCCGTTTTCCTTTCCAACTATCATTTTCTGTGTACCATATGCTCCGTCCATTTTCTGTCTTCATGTGCCTCAGCTTACCCACTCTAAGAAAAAAAATAAGACACAGAAATTACACTTCTATGAAAAACCTAACGGTAAAACACCACAAATTAATTGAAACATCAAGAACAAGTCGAACAAAATGCAATATCAATAATCACGACGAAAACAATTCAAAAATCAGTTTAGAAAAGTGTAATGATAATGGTAATGACATTTGTAGTGAATATAACAACGATGAAGAAGAAAATGGCTACGGCATTCACCCAAGCTTGAGTAGATTGAGGAAGAAGCTCACACCAGAAGGAGCATAGCTTGTGACACAATTTATCTTTGTCCTCTGCTTGGGCAAATAAAAGTCATTCGTAACTGTTGAATGTTAAAGCGTGTTCATCTCGTGCATAGCACAATCAAAACCAACCTTCCAATCAACACGCGTAAACTCAAGTAACTCCTTCAGTGTCCCAGATTCTCCTTTCCTTCCCCATTTCCAATTTACTAATACTCATGGGCACAAAGCCGGTTAGTCAATCAATCAATCAAATCAGCCATCCTGAGTCCACTACTGAACAAAGGGCTCCTTCATAGCATTCCATGATTTACACGTCCGCGCCAACCTCTGCCACGTCACTCATGAAAACTTCTCAATTTCATTTCTCCATCCTCTGTCTGGTCTCCCTATTCCACGCTTCCCATCTCGCGGCGTCCACTCAGTAACACATTTGCTCCATCGCTCGTCAGTCGTTCGCACTAACTTACCTGCCCAATTCCACTTTCTCTCTTTTACATTCTCCACAATATCTTTCTCTTTAGTCTGCTCTCTCTTCTCAACTTGCTCACTTTCGCTCTCTCAGCGTACAAACCCGGTAGAGACACGCTAATCAGAGGTTTGGCAACGACAGCACCAGTGGTAGCTAACCCATTAAGGTAGCTCACCATTAACAATTCTGAAAAATTATCCTCATTTTCATTTTGGTGCAACTGGGTTCGTCAGCGTGCAGCCATCTTCGTCGCGAATATTATTCAGTCGCAGAATCGATTGGGATAGATGGGCGTGTTTCAAGGGGACGGGATCTCCTCAGTGCCTTTAAAGTAATTCTTCTGATTAGCTTGCACGCAGGCTCTAGCTTGGCGTGCCGTTTCAATATGCAGGTTCTCATCACGAGTTATTCGTGTTGTACGACTCTCTTCGTTGATAATTGTCGTTTCCGTCACTGTCTTCTGGCTCTGGCTTGGGCTTAGCAACATTTTTTTTTTTCAGGAGTACCCAATACTTTTGAGAAAACTTGACATTATCATTTCATACAATATATTGTCTAATTTTGGACACTTTCTAAAATCAAATTGGGAATAATTAGACTTGAGGTCTCCCAGGTTTGTGATTCACCATGGTCTTGGATCACGTGCTGAACTCGTGATCAACAGATATTTCCCTCCCAAAAGAGAGCTCAGAGCTCGTATATGACCGATCTATGGGTAATGCTATGACCTTACACGCACACACACACCCAACTCCCCGCCCACGAGAGTTGGAGTAACACCCCGCAGCGCAGCGATACTGAAATTATTTCAGCCCTGAGCGGGATTCGATCTCGGACCTCCGTAGGGGCGGCGGGAACTCTAACCATTGCGTCACGAGGTGTGATGTAGATTTTGTGTAGTCAGGATCAGTGTGAGATCATATCCAAAGAAGTCTGATGGACATAATTTAGTCCTGGAAAATTTTCTAAGTGTCATTTCTCGCACGATCTCTCATAGAGTGGTGTATGCTACGCACCTAGAACTATGGACCAACCGTCCTCATTTTCCTGGATTTCCAGACCCTTGTTGGTCAATACTTCATAACCAACTCCATTGGTGCCTGGAAGAGTGGAAGAGTCTTCCAGAGGATTTGTAGATATTCTGGGGTACATTACCTACTAGAAAATTGAACTTTGCATAGAGTTTCCTATTCTTCAAGGTTCTTCGTTTCACCCAGAGCATATACAGCAACGGAAGTGAGGTCCAAGGTGAGATTATCATTACGTGCACAGGACACACATTAATGGGATCTATGGTGACTATTAGAGGAGTTACTGTCTTTGAAATAGGAAAAAAAAAAATAAATAAATAAATAAATAAATAAATAAATAAATAAATAAATAAATAAATAATCCCATCGGAAGGCTAGGACGATGTCCCTTTCAGAGGACCAGCGTGGGATTTAATGAACCATGCCTTTGGTTCAACTTCGCCGGTGGCAGGATTCGAACCGCCATCCCCTCGACCTTCGCCGCAAGTAATGACGCCCTAACCCGCTCAGCCAGCGAGCTTTCGCCGTAAATGGTCAAGAATAAAAAGAGCTCTGACACAGAACACTACTACTCGTATGATGATAATGAAAACAGCAACGATAGATATGATAATATTGTAGATACTTACCTTGGTGGTAACTGTGATAGTGATGCTACTAATATTGTTGTTGCTGGTTATAGCAGTGATAGAGAAACTCGTCATTATCATAAAAGTATAGAAAAGATTCAACACTGATGTAACTAGATATAGTAATAGTGTTGTTGATAAGAAAACATTAAGAATATTAGTAAAGATATTAACAGTAGCAAAATTAACTTGGTTTAACGAGCATGAAATATTACTACTTTAAAACATAATCATTAAAATGCTGTAACGATAATCCCCATCACCATATCAAACATAACAAAAACATAACTCGCTGAACACCTCAGAAAGAATGATAATGATAATAATGATAATGAAAGGACAGAGATTTAATGCTACTTATTGTACTAGCCATCATTTTGAGCGCAGAAAACGCAATAACTACGTCACCTACCCATCGAACGTGTCTGATAATACCATCTACATACAATGACCATCACCGGTTCTTGTCTCTTGTTCGGATTCAACAAATCTCATTACAGGGCACTGACTCAAAAACGCTTCCAAACTCAATCCCCCTGGATCCTAAAACTACCTCCAAACTCTCTTTTTCCCCCCTCTCTCCTCTCTCCTCTCTCTACCCTTTATCCTTCCTCTCTCTCTCATACTCCATCTCCCTCCTTCTTTCTCTTATATCTTCGCTCTCTCCATTCTTTTCATTATACTTCCCTCCCACTCTCTTTCTCTCCTCTCTCCCTCATCCATTTATTCATTTTTTCCTTCCTTCCATTTTCCCTCTCTCCTCTCTCCTTCAATTTCTCTCCTTTTTCCGTCCTCTCTCTCCCATATCCCCACCTCCCTCCTTCCTTCTCTTCTTTCTTCGCTCTCTTTATACTTCCCACCTTCCTTCCCTCCCACTCTCTTTCTACCTCTCTCCCTCATCCACTCCTTCGTTTTTTCTTCCTTCCTTCTATTTTCCCTCCCTCCTCTCTCCTTCAATTTCTCCTCTTTTTCCGTCCTCTCTATCCCATATCCCCTCCCTCCTTCCTTCTCTTCTTTCTTCGCTCTCTTTATATTTTCTATCTTCCTTCCCTCACACTCTCTTCCATCCTCTCTCCCTCATCCATTTCTTCATTTTTCCTCCCTTCCATTTTCCCTCTCTCCTCCAATTTCTCCTCTTTTTCCGTCCTCCCTCTCCCATACCCCACCTCCCTCCTTCCTTCTCTTCTTTCTTCGCTCTCTTTGTATTTTCAATCTTCCTTCCCTCCCTCTCTCTTTCTACCTCTCTCCCTCATCCACTCCTTCGTTTTTCCTTCCTTCCTTCTATCTTCATTGTCTCCTGGTGGAGAAATCAAATGAGTGCTGTTCTTGCAAATTCTTATTCTAGGGTTCGAGTCACTCACGCTTCTTCCATTCTCAGCAGTGTCTGTTCTTCCTTCTTCCTCCCTCTCATCCTCCCTCCTTCTCTTTCCCCTCCCTGCCTCTTCCTTTATTGCCCCTCCCTCTTTCACTCTTTTGTACCTCTCGATTCCTCTCGTTCCGTGTCTAGAACCCTCCTTCTTCTTTCCCTCCCTCCCTTACTCCCTCCAAAAAAAAAAAAAAAAAAAAAAAAAAAGATAAATGCTACTGGGCTCGTAAAAGAGTCAACCAGGAAAAGAAAAAATATCTTCTACTTGCTTTACTATAGTCTATACAGAACCCCACGATATTCAAAGGGATCAAGTGTCGGACCTCGTACGTATATTCATAGAATCCTTACCTCGCTACACTCACCACGCTAGCCAACCGCCACTCCCTCCCACGCAGCTTCCAAGCCCGAGGGAGGAACAACACACGTGCGGCTCCGTGGCGTGCTCGTCGCTTCGTGTACGATAATTAGTGGCTAACGTCAATAGCGTGTCTGTAATCTGTTCTCAAAAGCTTAGCCACCTTCCGCCTAATGCGGTGCCCGCCTACATTGTGTCCCTGAGCTAAATCCATCTTAATGACATCTGTATAAAGAAGAACATTCACGCTCACATGCACATTTGTCTCTCTTACACACACACACACACACACACACACACACACACACACACACACACACACACACACACACACACACACACACATATATATATATATATATATATATATATATATATATATATATACATACATATACTCGTATAATGAGATATTCTGACAAGTTAACGTAAGTAGGAGTAGGAAATGCAGGAGGATTAATCAGAACTCATTCCATACTAGTTTGGATTATGTGTTTTTTTAAAGGAATGATGAACAGAATGAGCTGTGAGCATTTATACATAAGGGAGATCTCACTACCTTCCGGCGTTGCCATTGTTGGCGACATTGTACACACCACGAAAACCACGTGACATGGAACACGCGTCATATCGCCCACAAGAGTAGACCTGGCGCGACTTTGACTATGCGACCCCGCTTGACCCGACCTAACCTAATCTAGTGCAATTATGTAATTACGCACCACGGGTCACTACCCACGCAGTATATCGGCTCCTGCCGCATGTAAAACCAGTTCACTCGTACCTTACAATATAAGAGACAACCTCACCAAAACTCTTTCTTTTGTCACAGTAGAATCGCTGCAGCACTAAGAAATATTAATAGGTTTATTTATGCATAGGAATAAATGTTGAGGGTGGGGATATGGGGATGTGGAGGTGGGGGGTGTTGGCAAATTGGGACCCCCGTCCATGGTAAACACATATACATACATGCATACATACATACATACATACATACATACATACATACAGTACATACAACCTCGTTTTTACCCGCAATACTGACGAAGTCAATAAACAAAAATAAGTAGGTACAAAAAAGGTTGAAAAAGTGCTATGTCAGGGGAATAAGGAATAACGTAGAAATAGAGAAAGAAAGAAAAAATATTATAAGGTAGCATGAAGAAAAATGAGAGAACAATTATGAAAAATACATATATTGTCACTGGGAAATGGCTAATGATAATGGAAAGGGAATACATAACAGAAAAAATTATCTATCATCAAAAAACAGAAAAAAATTGATATATGTGTGTGAATAAATAAGCAGACCAGTGAAAGAAATAAGCGAATGGAAATGTCAAAATGATTCAGACAGAATTTATATTATGTCCTGATGACAGAAACGTAAGAGAAGACGTACAAAACTAAATATACAATATATATATATATATATATATATATATATATATATATATATATATATATATATATATATATATATATATATATATATATATATATATCTGACAACAGAAATCTCGTATTTGATAGTTTTACATTTTCAGTGTGGCGTTTGAGAACTACCGACATGAAATTAAGCAAACCACACAGATCCTATTCGTAAAGGCACATAGAAGTCATAAAAGTCAACACACACACACACACACACACACACACACACACACACACACACACACACACACACACACACACACACACACACACACACACACACACACACACACACACACACACACACACACACACACACACTCACTCACTCACTCGTTGGCGCGGTTGGTAGAGTCCCAGACTGTCACTACGGTGGTCCGGGTTCGAATTTTGCCTAGGGCTGAAATAATTTCAGTATTACTGCGCTTCGAGTCGTTACTCCAACTCTCGTGTGTGGGGAGTTGGGGGGGTGCATGTAAGGTCATAGCATTACCCAAAGATCGGTCCTACGAGCTCTGAGCTCTCTTACGGGAGGGAAATAGCTGTCGATCACGAGACCAACACGTGATCCAAAGACCAAGGTGAATACTTACGCACATACCGTACATACCTACACGCTTAGCCTTTCTCGTTCATGCCTCTACTGCTTCTTTTGATAATACTTATTTACATAGCCGTAATGACTACGTGTTCCGCCGGTCCAAAACGTGAATCATTATTTACAATTGTTTCATCGTTTACTTATCCAATGAAAAGTAATTGTATGCGGTTATCATTTCCTTTGGCAAGATATTTTCTCAATTGATAATCCCGTATTTTTAAATAAAGGTTCGATCAAAGAAGTAACTTCTAGTGTTGTTCACTGTTCCATAGCACCTTTCCAGTGAAATTCGAAACGTTTCTTTTTTATTCGGTCGACGCATTAAAGAGAAATTGTTCTCAATAACTCTATTTCCATCTATTAGCAAATTGTGGAGTATATGGTTTGGTAACGAATATAGTCTTCTTTCCCTCTATTTTTAAATCGATGGATTTAATGTGAATATTGTGTATGTGTGTTCCATCTTTTATTTGTACGTCATATGCTTTGGGTTCCTTTTGGATCATTTAAATTGGGATAAGAGAAACAGAGGACATGGAAGGAAGTTCAAAAAGGATTTTATAGAAGAGACATGAAAGAGATCACCTTTCCCCACAGATCAGTGGGTATATGGAACACGCTAGACGAAACAATAGCGCGTACAAAACCAATACGCGAATTTAAGGGCAAATTCATAGCGAGATACAGAGACGGGATATCACGAGTATAGCTCCCGTTCCCATAAGATACGACTAGGTAAACACACACACACACACACACACACACACACACACACACACACACACACACACACACACACACACACACACACACACACAAACACACAAACACTCACACAAACACCCACATACACACAAACACCCACATACACACACACACACACACACACACACACACACACACACACACACACACACACACACACACACACACACACACACACACACACACATACACACACACACACACACCTCGTGGCGCTGTGGTCAGAGTTCTCGCCTGCCACTACGGCGGTCCGGGTTCCACTCCCGCCCAGGGCTGAAATGATTTTAGTATCGCTGCGCTGCGGGGTGTTACTCCAACTCTCGTGGGCGGGGAGTTGTGTGTGTGTGTGCGTGTAATGTCACAGTATTACCCATAGATCGGTCATACGAGCTCTGAGCTCTCATCCGGGAGGTTAATAACTGTCGATCACGAGTCCAACACGTGATCCAGGGCCATGGTGAATCACACACACACACACACACACACACACACACACACACACACACACACACACACACACACACACACACACACACACACACACACACACACACACACACACACATGTACGCGGGCGGATTACTGGTGGATTAGTTTGCTGTTCGAATTCCTACGCTTTCAGTTTCCGAGTTCACGTAGCTCCCCGGGCATGGAAAAGTTTCACTGGTACGAGAGGCCGTTACTGCCCCCCCTCTAGCAATAGGATGGTGTCTGTGTATTCAAAATGTCAGAGCATAACCCAGTAATTGAATAATACGAGATCTAAATTCTCATACTGAATGCTAAGTGAGAACGATCACATAACCAGCTCGTGATCCGAGATCAGGATGATAGTAGATCATACACACACACACACACACACACACACACACACACACACACACACACACACACACACACACACACACACACACACACACACACACACACACACACACACACACACACACCTACATACACACATACACACGCACACACACATACACGCACACACACACACACACACACACACACACACACACACACACACACACACACACACACACACACACACACACACACACACACACACACACACACACACACACACACACACACACACACACACACCTACATACACACACATACACACGCACACACACATACACGCACACACACACACACACACACACACACACAGACACACACACACACACACACACACACACACACACACACACACACACACACACACACACACACACACACACACACACACACACACACACACACACACACACACACACACACACACACACACACACACACACACACACACACGATTTGATGGCGCAGTGGTAGATTTCCCGGCCCCTACTACGGAGAGCCGGGTTCGAATCCCGCCCAAGGGTGAAATATTTTCAGTATCGCTGCGCTACGAGTTGTTGCTCTAATTCTCATGGGTGGGGAGTTGGGTATATGTGTGCGTGTGAAGGTCAGCATTACCCATAGATCGGTCAAATATTAATTCTAAGTTCTCCTCCTGGAGGGAAATAGTTGTCGATCACGAGTCCAACACGTAATCCAAGACCATGGTGGTAAATCACACACACACACACACACACACACACACACACACACACACACACACACACACACACACACACACACACACACACACACTAACTGTAACACACACACGCGCGCACACACACACGCACACACACACACACACACACACACACACACACACACACACACACACACACACACACACACACACACACACACACACACACACACTCAGATATACACACACACAAACACTAACTGTAACATACACACAAACACTAGCTGTAACACACACACACACACACACACACACACACACACACACACACACACACACACACACACACACACACACACACACACACACACACACACACATGAACATGTACACCAATCGCTTCAGTTTTACAGCCCCATTGGGAGAAGCGTATTTTAGAAAAAGATCATCTGAAATATGAATACATATCATAGTATTTCACTGTCGAGGTGGTTTAATAGAGATGTGTAAAGTGACCTCCACTAGAATGAAAAGGAAAGTTGGTCATTTTTATTGAAGGAGTTGATCGAGATAGACAATGACAACTCTGCTACAGATGAGGTGGCATGAAGGTCAAAGAGAGAGAGAGAGAGAGAGAGAGAGAGAGAGAGAGAGAGAGAGAGAGAGAGGGAGAAAAGAGAAGAGAAAGAGAAGAGAGAGAGGGAAAAAGAGAAGAAAAAGAAAAGAGAAATGAGAGAGAAAAAGAGAAGAGAGAGAGAAGGAAGAGACAGAAAAAGAGAAGACAGAGAAAAGGAGAAGCGAGAGAGAGAAAGAGAAGCAAGAGAAAGAAAGAGAAGAGAAAGAAAAAGAGAGGCGAGATAGAAAAAGAGAAGCGAGAGAGAAAAAGAAGAGACAGGAAAAGAGAAGGCGTGGAGAAAGAGAGAAGGAGAGACAAAAAGAGAAGAAAGGTAAAGAAAAGCGAGAGAGAAAAAGAGAAGAGAGTTTCGAATCTATTACCATTACTCTCTGTGCTAGGATATCCACGGCAAGATTCAGTTCCCAGTAACCGTCTGGCCAGAGGTCAATCAGTCAATCAATCAAATCAGCCATCCACTGTCCACTGCTGAACAAAGGCCCCCTCCATAGCATTCCATGATTCACACGACCGCGCCAACCTCTGCTACGTCACCCCTGCAAACTTCTTGATCTCGTCTCTCCACCTTCTGTCTGGTCTCCCTCTTCCACGCTTCCCATCTCGAAGCGTCCACTCAGTAACACACTTGCTCTATCGCTCATCAGTCGTTCGCACTAACTTACCTGCCCAATTCCACTTCCTCTCTTTTACCGTCTCCACAATATCTTTCACTCTAGTCTGCTCTCTCACTCAACTTGCTCTCTTTCGGTCTGTCAGCGTTATTCCCATCATTGATCTCTCCATTCTCCTCCGTGCAGAGGTACTTTAGGGTAATGGGCAATGAGAGCTTCCTGAAGAAATAGGTGCGGACACAAAGAAAACGGGGTTACCTGCGCGGGCTGGCAAGACGAATCAAATCACATAAATTTAGGAGATGTGTAGAGGATAAGTGGTTTCGAGCTATCTGCTTCATCACGCGCGCGAGCTCCCTTTTCTCCACCCTACCCTCCCCCCCACCCCACTTTGTTTGTTGCGATTCCAGGCAATGTTAACCTCATAGGGAAAGAAGAGAATGCATAAGAGAAACGGGACAATGCTAAATAGGAGGGGGATACCTGCATATATTTCGCTCACTTGTATTTTTTTTCATATTTATTTTTTACAGAATATTTTTCCAGGGTATGCCTTGCGGCTCTTTTGGTTCCATAACCTATGCAGCACATTTACATACTGTGCAGCTGGAACAATAAATTTTTCAATGCTTTTTTTCTATCAAAAGAGTTTTAATTCATTTACACTCGTAAAACCGCCCACCAATGATGGTAACAGAAGTAACTAATTACTATAGTGGTTATCTATTCATCAATTACACACCAAAGCTGGACTCCAGAAAATGTCGTGACATTGATTTTATCGAATATGCAAAGTAGACCACTTGGAAAAAAAAACTAACGAAGCAGAGCGCTTTCGTATATTACGTTAAAGTGGTCTACTTTGCCTAAGTGAACACACGTCCACGAGTTCCTATCAGCTTTATCGAATATACATTTACGATCAAGGCATTTGACTGTAGAAACTAACTCAAAAGTTCCAATGAATTAGTATTTTGAAAAATGCAACACATACAACCACCCTCCTATGTACGATAAAATACAAAGGAAAATGAGAGCTACTCCTAGAGTAACTAGCCTATACCAAAACTATCCTCGTCAAAGGAGTTCTAGAAGCTCTAGAAGCAGAGTAGACTGAGGTGGTATGGACGAGTGCAAAGAATGGAAACAGAGCTGATCGCGTTCCTAGGTGCGTTCCTCGGTGCGTTTCTCGGTGCGTTCTGCTTTAGTTTGGGCGCGCTTAGTGCCCCCAAACTATTAAAGCAATATAGGTGACGTTATAGTATGTAGCCTACCTTTTGGATGTGACCTACGAGATTTTTCTTTGGTATAGCATGTGGCTTACCGGACTCTTATTTCTGTATGAACCTGTCATTTAAGCTTTAATAATTTGGGAGCACTAACCGCGGCCAAACTAAGAGGGGGATTAAACGGTCTAACGGTTCATCGAACGCGGTTCGACAGACACGTGTTTAAAGTGATGTGTGAACGGGGTATTTGGTTGCCGACACGTTGGTTAAACCCCAAATACCCCGTTCACACGTTCACACAACACTTTAAATACGTGTCTGTCGAACCGCGTTCGACGAACCATTATAACGTCTAAACCCTTTCTTAAGCGGAACGCACCGAGGAACGCATCTAGGAACGCACAGAAGAACGCGCCCAGCTCTGACAAGAAGAACAGTTGTGAGGCTACGAAATTGATGAGCAGAAGAAATAAGAGATGTACTAGATAAGAGAAATGAAAAGCTTATATGTTGAGGATTCAGACACGCCTACTAAGTATTTCAGCGGCTTTGACCCATCGTTTTTCGCTCATATTTCCGAAATAATCATTCACATCAGCATAATATATTAGCATAGCTTAATTCACACCCTGCCCTAATTTTTTACGTTATAGTGCATTCACAAGTGTATTTACGGCGTTTAGTCTTGACATCAAATGTCTCGCAGCCGACACCCGTGAAGTCAATCGAACAAGTGAAGTTGTGACGTCATCACAAACTACCTCGTGTATCCCATCCTCCTCCCCTTCCCTCCATTCTCCCCATTTCATCCCTCCTCCTCCTCCTCCTCCTCCGCTCTTTCTCTCTCTCTCTGTCACTAAAAAAAAAAAAAAGATGTAATAATAACACTGTACAACAAATTTCAGGATTAAGAAAAAAACATAGTTCTCATGTGCGTTTTATTATGAAGTTCAGTGTGCTGAATTCAAATTTGATAAAAATTTCATGCCACGTCACAATTTTTTGTAAATCGCTGTTTTAATAATTATGCAATTAATAGAGATTTCCAAGGTTCCATAAATGTATTTTGCTCCCAAAGTCAGATTAAATGTCTTCATTGTATTTATTTAATTAATATATAATGAATCGGCATGTTTGTTAGCTTTATATGATGTATTAACCTTCAATCTATCATTTACTTCTTCTTTTATAAGACGTCTCAGGCGTGTCACGCTTCAGGTTCCAACAGAAGTCAGCCAGCATAGCAGGGCTCCATTTTCCCTTGTACCTGTTTTCCATTGACGCTATATCTTGATGGAACCTCTCTCCATGTTCATCACTCACATCTGCTGCATTCTCTGGGAAGAAGGACAGATGAGAATGAAGAAAGTGTATCTTCAGTGACATACTGCATCCGAGATCTTGGTAGCATTTGATTAGCCTCTCCACTTTACGCTCTCGCTGGGACTCTTGGTGCTTTCCCAGAAGCCCTTTGCATACATCTTTGAATGCATGCCAGGCCGCTAGCTCAGGTTCATCCATTGTCGCCTCAAAGTCCTCATCATTTATAAGCTAGCGAATCTGAGGGCCTACAAATATACCCTCTTTAATCTTGGCATCACTAATTTTAGGGAAGATCCCTTTGAGATACTGGAAACATGGCTTGTTATGTTGCAGTGCTTTGGTAAATTGCTTCATTAGGCCTAGTTTTATATGCAGTGGTGGCAAAATGATTTTCTCCTTCTTAACTAGTGGCTCATGAATTACATTATGGCATCCAAGCGTCATAGATTCCCGAGATGGCCATTCTGAGCGTATATAATGTTCTGATCTGGCCCTACTGTCCCACTTGCAAAGAAAGCACATAAATTTGGTGTATCCAGTTTGTAGCCCATTAAGTATGGCTACTACTTTCAAGTCTGCACAAATTAACCACTCATGCTCTTTGTAACTTATGCGGTCTAGAATAAAAGCAAGGTTCTCATATGTCTCTCTTAAAATGACTGAGTAAGCAACTGGAACTGAAGGCATGGTGTTCCCAATGTGCAACAGAACTGCTTTTATGCTGTAAAGGGATCCATCTATGAATAGCCTCCACTCATTGGGTTCATAGGACAGCTCAAGGGCACTGAATAGGCCTCTGATATCATTACAATAAGTCAAGTTGTTTTCCAAAGTGAAGAAATACTGTAGATTTGCAGAACGCTTCCTAAATACTGTAATTCGAGCTTCTTCATCCAACAGGTGCCATTGTTGCAAACGTGAGGCCAGGAGTTCACTCTGTTGCTTAGTAAGTGTTAGATCACGAACTAGATCATTGAGTTCTGGTTGGGTGATGAGGTGTGGTTTCTTATCAGATTCAAGTTGTGTCGTATACGTTACATCTTGAGATTCTGAATCGTCTGAGTTGCTCGTGTCATTGCTTGGTAGTTCAGAGGGCGGCTGTGGTACAGGAATATCACTTGAATGTAGAACTGGGCGAATAGCAGACTGAAGATCTGGATACACGATAGATTTCTTGCCTTTTCTGTTGCGACCTGCAGGAAAATATAATAAAATCAGACTAAAAATGGATACTATTGGTTGTGATCACGTTCAAAAATAGTGGAAGTGCAACTTATTATGTATTTCGATCATTTTTATTGATACATCTCTTGAAAATATATATAAAAACAGTAAAAAATAAACACTGAACACCCACCTTTAATATCCGTTAAGCAGAAGTAGCAATCTGTTGAGTGGTCCTTTGGCTCCCTCCAGACCATTGGTACGCCAAACATGAGGCCAGTCCCTTTGCCTTTCACCCAGGCAGAAAGGGAACTTGTACACCTGACACAACATATGTGAGGTGCCCAGCTTTTGTCCTGGTCACCCACTTTACATCCAAAGTACAGCTCATAAAGTTTCTTTACACGTTGAGTCAACTGTCTCTTGTATTGCCTTAATGTAACTGATCCACATATATAACAAAACTTGTCTGGCGAATTCTTGCATTCTCTAGGCATCTTAACTCTGTATCCTGTTAAGAAAAAAAAAACACATAGCTATGTGAAAAATTATATAAATGGTAAAAGCAACAAAAAATACCGTTCAGATAGACATTGCGGGCACTGCTATTTACGAAGAACTGGAGGGTCGAAGAAAGAAACGGATGTTATATTCGTGATCTACGCAAAAACTAACTCTAGAAAAGGATAGTCTCATTTCCGTTTTTTTTTCATTGTTATACAGTGTAATTGAATACCATGCACCCGGAGAGGGAATTCAATAACAAGTTTATATATATATGATGGATATGGAAATTATGATAATAACTGGACATGCATTTTATTTCATTCCATACCACTATGGATGAACAATTCATCCTCGTTATCGCTGTCCATGGTGATGATGACGGGTTCCACACTTTCATGTATGTTGTCCGATGACCAGTACTCTTCTTCGAACGATTTGGACCTTCTCACAGCACCCGCTCACACCTTCTTGGTTGCGATAAGCTTGGCCTCCTGGAGCCGCGCTTGCAGGTCTGCCCGAATGAACCGCTGCAACGTTGAACGCACGTGTTGCTTCACGCAGCCCCACACTTGTTCGATGGCGTTTAATTCTGGATGAGCTGGTGGCAAACGGATGACCTCATGACCCCATGATCGGGTAATTTCGTCAACCGTGTAGCGTGGCTCAGGCCGGTTCTCCTTGCAGATCAGTAGCAACTCAGGGCGCGTAGCATGTGGTGGAAATGGTAGGCTGCGGCACTCCAACCATTTCACGATCTCCGCTTTTCTTGTGGCAGTGGAGGGGCAACGGGTCTTCTCGGTCAGCTGACTGTGGTAGGGTGCGTTGTCAAGCATCAGCACCGATGGCTCAACGAGCACCGGCAAAAGCTGTGATGTCAGCCAGCGAATGAATAGGGCGCTGTTCATTTCACCATGGTAGTCTCCTGTTTTGCTCTTGGCAGGGTAGCACAGAAATGATTCGTCAATGAATCCCTCATCTGTGCCACCTGCTACTACCACAATGGGATGGGATACACGAGGTAGTTTGTGATGACGTCACAACTTCACTTGTTCGGCTACAGCACACATAATATCAAGAGTAAACGCCGTAATTAAATACACTTGTTAATGCACTATAACGTCAAAAATTAGGACAGGGTGTGAATTAGGCTTTGCTAATATATCATGCTGATGTGAATGGTTATTTCGGAAATATGAGCGAAAAACGATGAGTCAAAGCCGCTGAAATACTTAGTAAATATACGTGGAGAGAATTCAGGAACAAGCGGCCCACTGACTGACAGATCACCTAACAGACATTTTGGTGAGAAAGATGGGGATGAGGAAAATTAGTAACTGTTTTCTGTGAGGCTAAGCATTTTTTCCTTTTAAGGAAACACAAAAGACCGAGTCAAGTTTTGAATAGCTTAGATATACATATCCATTCAGTCATCTCACACAAAGTCATATTCTAGGAAACGAGGTGATTGTGAAGTAGGAGACAAAAGGAAACTCGACATGAAAAGAAAACGGCGTTTTTTTTGTTTTGTTTTTTAACAACACTGGCTTACCAAAAATGTTCGCTAATAATTCCAGTTTGTGTATTTGAGTAATGGTATTGGAATATATGGTAATGTCCGAATCATAGGTCATAAGCAGATGTGCAAATGTACACACACATACACACACACACACACACACACACACACACACACACACACACACACACACACACACACACACACACACACACACACACACACACACACACACACACACACACACACACACACACACACACACACATACTCGTAGATTGGTCATACGAGCTCTGAGCTCTCCTCCCGGAGGGAAATAGCTGTCGGTCACTAGTCCAACACGTGATCCAAAGACCAAGATTAATACACGCACACACACACTCACACACACGACTCGATGGCGCAGTTAGTAAAGTCCCCGGCTACCACTACGGAGATCCGGGTTCGAATCCCTCCCAGGGCTGAAATAATTTCAGTATTCCTACGCTGCGAGTCGTTACTCCAACTTGTGGGCGGGGATTTGGGTGTGTGTGTGTGCGTGTAAGGTCACAGCATTACCCATAGATCAGTCATACGAGCTCTGAGCTCTCTTTCGGGAGGGAAATAGCTGTCGGTCACGAGTCCAGCACGCGATCCAAAAGCCAAGGGGAATACACACACGCGCGCGCGCACACACACACACACACACACACACACACACACACACACACACACACACACACACACACATGGATAAACAAATACATGTTTTTTGTAACTATACAGACAAACAAGCTGATGGGCAGACGGGATAGAGAATAGAAAAGGGAGCCAGGAGGTCAGGAGTGGATGATGATAGAAAGTTCGGAACTTGAGGACAAGATATCCGTATCGACTGACATTTGTCCTCTTTTTTTTCTGTCTTCAACCACGATCTTTTCCTCAGCGTCGTGGTGAGCCCCCATTGTGCTCAGGGGGTTCAAACAATTCCAGATAAAACTTTATTTTCTGGTTCAACTTTTTTTTTTTTTTTTTGGGGGGGAGGGAGGAGGTACTGGGCGATTCTCTTCCAGTGTGTGTGATTTGCTTTTGGTAGCGAGGAGGTAATGTGTCAAAGTGCGTCCAATTACCTGTTTGACACGTAAATTAATCTTTTCAAAATGTGACAAAGGCTAAGAGATGTCATTCATTGTTTAGGTGGATCCATGTTTGAGTTAGACCGTCCAAATTTTGTCACATTAAAGCTCAACATCGTTCTACTGCAGTGTGTGTGTGTGGGGGGGGGGGCGTACGAACGTGGAAAATGGCGTGGATGAAGGTATACGACAACAAAGATCTAAAAGTAACAACAAGGCTCTTAAATATAGTATACGACAACAAGGATCTAAATGTAGTATACGACAACAAGGATCTAAAAGTAGTATGCGACAACAAGGATCTAAAAGTAACAAGGATCTAAAAGTAGTACACGACAACAAGGACCTAAAAGTAACAATTAGGATCTAAAAGTTGTATACGACAACAAAGATCTAAAAGTAACAACAAGGATTTAAAAGTAGTATATGACAACAAAGATCTAAACGGAACAACAAGGCTCTAAATGTAGTATACGACAACAAGGATCTAAAAGTAACAACAAGGATCTAAAAGTAACAAGGATCTAAAAGTAGTATACGACAACAAGGATCTAAAAGTAACAACAAGGATCTAAAAGTAGTATACGACAACAAGGATCTAAAAGTAACAACAAGGATCTAAAAGTAGTATACGACAACAAGGATCTAAAAGTAGTATGCGACAACAAGAATCTAAAAGTAACAACAAGGATCTAAAAGTAGTATACGACAACAAAGATCTAAACGAAACAACAAGGATCTAAAAGTAGTATACGACAACAAGGATCTAAAAGTAACAACAAGGATCTAAAAGTAGTATACGACAACAAGGATCTAAAAGTAGTATACGACAACATGGATCTAAAAGTAACAACAAGGATCTAAAAGTAGTATACGATAACAAAGATCTAAAAGTAAGAACAAGGATCTAAAAGTAGCATACGACAACAAAGATCTAAAAGTAACAACAAGGATACGAGAACAAGGATCTAGAAGTAGTATACGACAACAAGGATCTAAAAGTAGCAACAAGGATCTAAAAGTAGTATACGACAACAAGGATCTAAAAGTAACAACAAGGATCTAAAAGTAGCAACAAAGATCTAAAAGTAGTATACGACAACATGGATCTAAAAGTAACAACAAGGATCTAAAAGTAGTATACGACAACAAAGATCTAAAAGGAACATCAAGGATCTAAAAGTAGCATGCGACAACAAAGATCTAAAAGTAACAAGGATACAAGAACAAGGATCTGAAAGTAGTATACGACAACAAGGATCTAAAAGTAGCAACAAGGATCTAAAAGTAGTATACCAGAACAAAGATCTAAAAGTAACAACAAAGGTCTAAGAGTACAGACATGAAGATTAATGTGATGACGATATCAGGGTAACAAGTGACAGGAAAAGGCCTGCGGGTCGGCAGGAAGGGACAGATACGGAAAGCATTGCAAAGAACAAAGCGAAGAGAGGGGGAGGAAGTGAGAAATGAAGATGAAGTGTAGAAGAGGGGTAAAGAAGGAAAGTGGTGGAAGGAGGACGGGAGGGAATGGGAATTGGGAGGAATGTAGGAAAAAGAGGAGGTGGAAGAGGAGGAAGGAAGAACAGAAGGATTGGTTGGGAACACGGAGACTCCACACCCCACGAGTAGAAAGTCGAGACAAAGCGATGGCATAGCGTATTTATAAGCCTGTGTATGCGTGTGTGCACGGGGAGAGGGGGGGGCAGAAACAATGAATATCACTTGGTGTGGAAAAGGAGGGAAGGAAAGAGGGGAAGAATGAAGGGTAAAGTTGGAGTGTGGAAGCAAAAGGAAAGAAAGGAGAACAATAGAGAGGAAAGGGAAGAAATTGGGGTATGAAGGGCGGGAGGGAGGAAGAAAGAGAGAAATGGAATGTAGCTGGGATTTAATAAGAGGAAGTGGATGGAGGGAAGGAAAAGATATTGGTAGAGGCGCGATGGGGAGAAAAGTGCGAGGGAATGAGAAATGAAAGACGAGAGAAGACTAAAAGGGAAAAAGAATTTTAGGAATCAGAGATGGAAAACGAAAATAGTAGGATATGATTCGACGGGGAAAAGAAGAAATGTCAAAGTATTTCGACAAAAAAAAATGAAAAGGAAGAAAGTACAGGAAATGATTAAAGACCTAGTGAAGAAAAGGAAGAGATGTTTGTGGAAAGAAAAGGAAAGAGGAACAAAGAAGAGATGTTCGAAAAAAAAAAGATAAGTAGAAAAGGAAAAGAAAAACAGGTAAACCAACGTCAAACACCAGAGAGCGAGGAAGAATCATTGGGAAGAAAGGAATGGTTAGGGAAAATTAAGAAATACAATAGACTGGACAAATTTAGATTTAAGAAGGAAATAGGCAAGAATTGGTTTACTAATAGGGTGGTCGATGAATGGAATAAACTTAGTAACCATATAGTAAGCGCTGAAACTATAAGTTGTTTTAAGAAACGATTAGACAACTTTATGGATGGGGAGGACAGGTGGTGATGGATGCGGATCTGCCTAGTGTAGGCCTTATGGTCTCTTGCAGTCTCCTTTATTCTTATGTTCTTATGTTCTATATAATAGAAAATACGATAATGTGAAGAATTGGCACAGAGGAAGAGAAAATGGTATAGAAGACAGACAAAAGAAGTCTGGGGGCGCAAGAAGAAAACATGGAAGGAAAACATACAAAGAGACGGATGAGGGCAGCCAATGAAACAAAAGGTAGAATAGAGAGAGAGGATGAATATAAGAAACAAGTGATAAAATAAAAAGCCAAACCAGATAGTGATAATCAGGAGAGAAGGATAAAAAGGTATCGGGGAAGTTGAAGATCTGATGAAAATTTAATGAGGTAGAAAACAAGGAAGAGGGAAATACTGTAGATGGAATAACGTAAGATACATAAGGAATAAGGAGGAGAAAGAAGGCATAACTTTAGAGAAATCGATAAGGTATTGAATTAGAGAGAAAATTTAATCCAGAGAATAAACATGAAAGAAAGAAAGAGAGGAAGAAGAGGAGACATAAAGAGGTAACCTGCACAAATCTCATACTCAGGACCTCTGGCCTCGATGATTAATCTGTTCTTTAAATAAATCACGTCAGTTGATTATGAGCATATAACTCATCAGGCCTAATTTGCCAATGGAAAATTGAATATTTTGAGAAGAGATTGCATCCCAGCTTCCGCTTCATGCCCCTCCCCCCCAAAAAAAAAAAAAAAAAACATGTCAACAGAAAAATAACAAAACAAAGAAAAGAAAGACGATGACATTTTTGGTCTGGACACATATATAGCTTTGTGAGATCCAGTGGTTCCTCTTAACTAAATTAATTTGTCTGTTTTTTAATCAGAATAATGTCTTTAGAGTCCAATATACTGTGCATGGGTCTCAAAGAAATATGTCTGAAAAGTATAAGTATATATTTCAGATGGATAAACGCTCATATAATGTAATGATTTACGCTCTGTGTCTGTCTTTATTCCAATAGGTTTCTTCCTCCATTGTAAGGGAGGTAGTCAATCAAGACTACCCTTCCCACTTCTGTCCGTCACCCATTTGCTTTAGCTTCTCTTGGATGAAGGGTCATCCCTGTCCTCTGCCACACTTCTCGGGTCAAAAGCATTGCAGCAAGACACAGCACATCCACAGCATGGCCAGCCGCTTGATTTCCAACGGCGATTTACAGTAAAAACTTATTTCTAACGGGTTTTACCAAGATATCAGAGGAATGAATGATTCAAATGAGTATAATTTTAGTCAACCTTTGAAAATGTTGGTGCTAGAGTTGCCAATTAAGCTAGATGAAGTAATTCCAGCCATCAGGATAGATAATAATAATAACTTTGAATGTAAAACAGAGTTTTATTCCATGGATCTTTATCTTATCTTGGTTATTATTATTGTTTTCTCTGTCTATATATTTATTTATTTATTTGTAAATAGCAATTTTGCGTTTAGGCGTCAACAGCGTCTTTAAGTCGCTGTTTACTTTTAAGAGAAGGAGTTGAGGGTGACAGTGAAACAGTAGAATGCTTTGTCTGTATCACATTAAACAACAGTGGTGAGATAGAATCTTGTACACTGGAAAAGAAAAGGAAGAATGGACGGGAGCTTTCAAAGGAATGTAGTGAAAACATCGGGGGATGAATGAGGCTCATCAACGTCCCGGATGAAGTTTGGCCAACGACATCGAGGCTGAGACAAAACCGGGAACTATCGGTTTTTAGCCCCACCAGCCTACACTCTCGAAACCGGAAGAGTGGGCTGAACAAGACATTCAAAAGACGAGCGTACTTAGGTGTATAAGGTTTGGACAATGTGAACAATGGACATCCTTTTGATCCTTGACAGTGAAAGAGTTTTCGAAAATGTGTCACATCGAGACATAAAGGTGAAATAATTCCCGTTGAATATTCTTAAAGGCTTGTTGAATACGTTTATGTGAAAGTAAGTTATAATGATGTAAAATGACATGAATTATGAATAGTGTTGTGAAATTTATCCACATAATGAATATATTTGAAAGTTTAGTATGAATTGTGTTACCAGAATGATCTGCTTATAGTATGAGGTGTAATCATACTTAATATTTTGTTGAATTAACCTGTGCTTCTGTTCTTCAGGACAATATCGCATAGAGCAAGTGAATTCACAGAAGCGGCAAAGAATAGATCTAAAGAGGCAACAGCAAGGAAGGATAATAGAGTCTAAATGGAATCAGCATTCTATTTCTGAATGTAAATTAGACTATAGCCATATAGATATTGATGAATGACTATAGTCCACTGGGATATAACTAGTCCTTAAAACATTGATTGTAGAGAATTTCTGAGGGCAATACTATAAGGGTTATAATCATAGTGACTACATATTAGATTCTATTTCTTATGCATCGAAGAAAACACACCCGCGTGTTCCCTAAAACTTGTTAAAGAAATCGAGTCAAATATCATCCGTAATGAGGAGCGCAAGGGAACACAGTTTTACATCTCACATGGTAAATGAAAAAGACGTTGCTGAAGCTCGAGAACCTCGCGTGAATGGTCGTGTTTGTTGAGGACCAGTTGGGTCTTGGTCTTTGGAATATATCCTGATCCCTCAATGCTACGAGATAAAATACTACCACGGCAGAAAAAGAAAGGAAGGAGGAGAAGAGGGAGGAGAAGGAAGTAAAGATTAGGAGGAGGAGAAAGAAAAGACGGAAAAAAAGGAGAAAGAAGAAAAAGGAGAATAAAGAAAAATAAGAAAAGAAGAAGAAAAGGAAAAGTATGATGATGATGATGATGATGATAATGGTACTGATGCTGATTGGAGTGATGTTGATCAGGAGGAACACGATACAAAGAGAAATGTGAAAAAGGAATGAATAGAAGAGGAAGAGGAAGAATATAAGGAAGAAGAGCAACAACATGAGAGGAGGAAAAAAATATTATGAACGCGGTGATAATGGTGATCATCATGATTGGTACTGTATAATCAAAATGTCCACATCACTTGTGCATTTTCTGCTAAAAGCACCAATTTGGGACACCTGGATATTGTAGCCCTTTAAAGGTTACGCTCTAGGGTGGAGCAGGGAAAGAAGATAGAGCCCCCTCGGACTTCTTTGCTTGTATTTGCATATATATAATGTACAGGTCCGTAGGGACAAAGTCCCTAGGTCAACTCTATATAGGGAGAGTCCCAGTATGGGTCTCTCTACGGGAAGAAAGTCTCCTGGTTATCCCTCTTAGGGGAAAGTCCCTAATCAACCCTCAAAGGGGAGAGTCTCCCCTATGGCGACGCAGGCGCTTATCATTTATACGCAGAAAAGGCTGCACCAGCATTTCTGAGAGAGGTTGCCTATTCTCTAGATATTCTGTCTTTCTACAATAATATTTGTGATTTACTTGTAGTATGATATATCTAGTTAATATTAGTAAACATGTCTTGACGTGGTGTATGGTTTGTAGTTATGATTATGTAGTTTGGTAGGTGTAAGGAAGGGTTTGTATGTGTCTATCGACATTATGTACTTGTTTTGGTAATTTTCCATCAATTAAATGATCGTGAGGTATGCTTGTTGACTTAGGTGTTTATGATTTGGGAGTGTATAGGTCAGCAATAAGTTGGAAGTAATGTTTGGTCTTAGTATGAATTGACCGGGGCAATGTCTGACGACGACCTGTGGTAGGTTTGTGGACCACGTGTCAGGCATCTGACATATGGTATAGGTTATAGGGTAACGATATGCAAATAATCAGGAGTGCTATCATGATTTTATATATTTGTATTACTAATCACTTTCAGTAGGGACCCTGTTGGCACCTGCTGTCTATTATTTTACACACACACACACACACACACACACACACACACACACACACACACACACACACACACACACACACACACACACGCTCATATATACACAAATATATATATATATATATATATATATATATATATATATATATATATATGATGAGGCTGGAAAAATAAGTGAAGGGTCTAGTTCCGAGTTTATGTGTTTATTCATTACCGGTTTCGCTCTATGCATCCTCTGAAAAGCATAGAGCGAAATCGGTCAGGAATAAACTCAGAAACTCGGAATTAGTCCCGTGACTTCTTTTTTCACCTTCATCAACTTGTCATAATGTACCAGCATATATATACATATACTCGTGTATATATATATGTATATATATATATATATATGTATATATATACATATATATATATATATATATATACGCATGTCATTTATTCCAATTTATGCACATGTCTTCCTTTTTGTCATAAATAGATTGATAATCTCAGGATATATGAAAACTACCATTGTTTGTACACATTCAACAGGATACTATTTCACTTTATAGTATCCATTTTGACAAATATAAGATATTCTAATTCCATTATGTTTGTTCTTTGCAGGTGAGTCTCCGTGATGGTTATGGTCCCCGATGGAACTGGTTTCTCTGGTAGCTGCACTAGCTACAATGGATGAGGTATTTAATTCACAAAATG
>NC_134787.1:60969250-60974250 GCF_046742065.1 Oratosquilla oratoria
CTTAAGAAGAGATTGATAACATGGATGTCTCACTTTAACATTAAGTCTTAAAGGCCGTGGGCTTTCTCCACCTGAAATTGCCTCGCGGTAACAAAATTAATTCATAAAACCCGCCTCCACTGTCTACGAGTTAAATAAGGTGGTGTGTAATACTTAATTATACGGTTTAACGTCACAAACTCCCCCTATCGGAAGGCTAGGACGGTGCCCCTCACAGAGGGCTCTGTAGCGTGGAATTTAATAAACCATGCCCTTGGTTCAACTTCGCCGGTGGCAGGATTCGAACCGCCAGCCCCTCGACCTTCGTCGCAAGTAACGAAGCCCTAACCACGCTCATCCAGGGAGCTTCACTTAAACTTCAGGTAATTTACTTAAACTGAATGAAATTGTTTGGCGGAATCCAGAAAAGAAATGTAATGTTATTGAGATTACGTCCGTTGACAGGTCTCTAGTTCACAAAGGAAAGCAATATCTGTTGGCTTCCTCCGTCCAAAGCAACACATTTTTTTCTTTACTCTGGCTGCCTCTATTTTTTCTTATACTCCTTCGATAGCAAGGTAAGTTTACCTGTCACAACAAACGATACCGTGACTGCAGACTTTTTTCAATTTAATAAGGCTGGTGTCAGGCAATTGTACTTATTCATGTGGTACCTTCATGAGCAACTTACCAATTATTTATAGATGGACTCATTAGAGATTCGGGATTTTAAACTATAGGTCTCGAGTTCGTGTCCCAAGGAGACATATACTTTTGAAAACTCGAAGACCGGCCCTATTCTTCCACAGGATCTTCAGTGATGGTTTGTTGTAGTGAGGATAGTTCATATTCACTCCAAAATTACTGTTTTAAATTTAAGGTGTCGGTAGTTCAGATGTAACATGAAAAACTGTCCCGGCTTCCTTTTACCCTAGAAATTGCGTTTAATTTCCTCACAATCGTTGTAAGAAGGGAGGTTATTAACTACAAAAAAAAAAAAAAAAGCGCTAATGTTTGCACACGTAAACTTTTATCAGAAATCATGTTATGAGTGGAGTTCCTCAGGGTTCCATTCTAGAGGCACTTCTGTTCAAGGTATATTTAAGTGACACTGGCTATGAACTTAAATCCTGCATTTTGATTTGCTGACTATTCAAGTTAATTGGATATCTAAATAGATGTAGAAAAAATAGAGTAATGGTCTGAAAAGACCCTAATGAAACTTAACCAAAGTAAATATAAAACTATACACATATGCTGCAAATTACGAAAACAACTTATCTAAAGAAATAATCAAAATGAAGAATAAAATTAATTTTGTAATTATCAGCAACGCTGTTAAAAGATCTGAGGACTGTGTTCCTACCTTTGACTTCAAAAGTCCAATTATCATCAATGAATTATACAGATCACTAGTTCACTCACACATGAAATATGCTGTTTCCGTATGGTTCCCAATTCCGATTAATGACACTGATATATTGGAAAAGGTAAAGTGGGGAGCCTCAAAACTCATACATGTATAAGAAATAAATCATGGGAAAACCAATAAAAATATTTCATTTTTTCCATGAAAGAAGTAAAAAAAAAAAAAAAAAAAAGAAGAACAACGGATACTAAGGGGGACCTAAACACAAATTTTCTGTCTATTTACTTATATACTAATAGCTTTTCTCTCTTACCTGGAAAATAACAAAAGTCAAAAGACAGACACCAGCCCCATCGATTTCATCCCCACCCATTCCCCTCCCCTCCACCACCCTTTCCTCCATCTCATCTTAGCTCCTCATGGATGACAGGTCACCCTGTATCCCGCCCAATCCCCTGGGTCATTAACAGTGCAGCAAGACTCAGCATATCCAACTTAATCGGCGACCCTCCCCCCTCTCTCTCCGCTCCCTCATGCAGAAATATAGCAATCAGGGTGAAGTCCCTTCGGGCTACGTCAAAATATCATTCACACATAGCCACTCCCTAACCCCCCCATCCCCCACCCACTCCCTTCCTTGCATCACAGTATTATCTATACACAGTCATTCTCCACTCACCCCTGTCTCCCGCCCTATCCCGTCTCTGTCCGATAGAAAGTTGAAAGTAAATGTGCGTAAAAGTAAGGGGACGAGATGTACAAGGTGAGAGACTGGCAACATTTTGTAAGTGATAAAGGAGAGAGGCTGGAGGAAGTGAATAGTTTTTGGTATCTGGGGTTGGATGTGGCTGGAAAGGGAGGAGTAGAGGTGGAGGTAAATTGTAGATTGAGAAAAGCAAGTGTTTTGGAAGATTAAAAAGTGTAATGAGAAATAAGCAACTGGGAATAGATGCAAAGAGGAGATTATAAGAAGGGGTGATTGTATCGACAGCACTGTATGGGGAGGAGGCTGAGAGGAAAAAGTTATATGTGAGACGAAATATTTTAAGAAGTATGGTAGGAGTTACAAGGTTGGATAGAGTGAAAAACGAGTGGGTGAGGAGGAGAGCGGGGCTGGGAGAGGACATTGGAGATATTGTTGATTATAGGGTATTGGGATGGTTTGGACATATGTAAAAAATGAGTGAAGAAAGATTAGTAAAATAGATGTGGAAGGTAAAGGTGGATGTAGTGAACATGAATGGGCGACCGAGGACGAGATGGATGGATGGAATGAAAGGGGCGTTTAGCAAAAACTTTTGAAAACTTAAAAAGAATTGAAAATATCAAAAGAAAGTAAATTCACACTATTTAGAAAGAGGAAAAGAAATATTGCCCTCGAGCTGTCAGGACGTAAATTTAGTTCAGAAGTAGGCAGAAACAGTTTTAACAGCCGCGTCATCAGTGAATAGAATCTGCCACTGGAGACGATTAAATGTAATACAGTTCATTGCTTGAAATTTCACTTGTATAAACATTTAAGTGTGTGTGCATGCGTGTGTGTGTGTGTGTGTGTGTGTGTGTGTGTGTGTCTGTGTGTGTGTGACTGTACCCGCGTGCACGTAATTGCATTATGTATGTAAAACCTTCACAACAACAAGTGAGTTTAAGATGTTCTGTAAATAACTAGTAAAACAATAAGATGTAATCCAAATGTTTTCATCTTTATGACATCGTCACAAAATAAAATTTTTCTTGATTTTTTTTTATTGGATTTTCAATAACATCAATGGTTTCCAGTAAAATACCTTAATAAACGAGATTGTTTGATGGTTTTTAGTATATAAATATAAATGTATATATATATATATATATATATATATATATATATATATATATATATACAACACACGCACACACACACACACACACACACACACACACACACACACACACACACACACACACACACACACACACACACACACACACACACCTAGTTTTGATTGATGCCATGTACTATTCCACACATAGTTGTAGTAACATGAATTTAGATATAGTATATTTCAATCCTTGATCTGTGTCATTCAGGTACATATATTACGAACAGAAGCGTCACAATGAAGGAATTCTGAACCACTGCAAATATAATGTATTTTCAGTGATGTGATTTTTCAATCTGAAAAATGCGGTTTATGATTTTCTAACAGTTGAAAATCACAATGTGAGAACAAAGTCTTTATTGTTACAACGTTCCTCTTTTTCGAGCTTAATCAATTATTATATCTTGAACGAACGAAACGTTTGGTCAATAAAGACTATATTTTGCTATATTTTCATCCAGGAGGTGCCAAGATAAGAGGGAGGGAGGAGGATGGATGGGGAGTGGAATATATTGTAAATGGAATGGGTGGGAGTGGTTTCTATGCCTTTTTCTTTTTGGCTACCCCCCATGTAGGGGGAAAAAGCCTTTGGTATATGTATGTATATTTTCTAACTTGTCTTAGTAGGGGTCATAAATACCACGTGATACGTGTTTTGTGATGAAATCTTTCGTTTGAGGTCAAACCAATGAGGATATATGAGACTTGAATGAACGAAATGTTTGACCGATAAAAACTACGCCTTCACGAGGAGCATTTTCTGACTTGTCTAAATAGGTTTCATCTAATGTTATGTGACACGAGCTTTTAATGAAATCTCTCGTTTAAGGTTAAACGAATAAGGATATTCACTCGTAAATCTCCGCCCTTTTCTTTCGTGATAGTTTGAAATGAACGTTCCACAAACACGGAGAGCCTTATTTGCGTATGGACGTTTACGTGTGAAATCGTAGTGTCTGACATTTATTAGACAGTTGCTCCCTAAGTGATATTCAGTGACATTTCTTATTATTGTGTCCATCAGCTTTCCAGCCTCGAGTATGGGCTATGGAAAGGAAAAGAGGAAGGGATTCTGGAAGAGGTGTGAAAGATAAAAGAGGTTAAACATGGAATATGGAAGACGAGTTAACGCAGTCTCCCTTGTATATTCCGTGACTTCTGTGACATAATTCAGCAGCCTCAAAATATTCTACACTCTTTGGCCGTTTAAAAAAGAAAGTTAATTAGAAAGAACTATAAACGATATGCAAAACGCCCTGCATTACCCTCATGTAAATGTAAATAACTTCTCTGCGTGCACAACTTTCTCAGACCTGCATCTGCGTAGTTGCCTCCTGTGAAGCCGTTTTTTTTTTTTTTTTTTTTTTTTTTTTGCGTTGAGTTCTTTTGCCGTATACTGATCATCACTACTCCACTCGTTCTCACGTTCTGCTTTCGACACAGCTTCGCACTTTAGATGGCTTTCATTCCTGTGCTTACTTTCTTCTCAATTCCAAGTTCAACCCGAGCTCTACTCAAGCTTCCATTCCAAGCCAATTTTGTTTCAACCATTCCATCTCCGCCGCTACATTTTGTATTCTCTCTCTCTCTCTCTCTCTCTCTCTCTCTCTATATATATATATATATATATATATATATATATATATATGTATATATATATATATATATATATATATATATATATATATATAGTCTCCCTCATCTGTGTCTGTCTACCCACCCACTTGAGCAAGGATATATGTGCATATGAGACAAGAGCCTTGTCCAAAGTTCGGCCTGTATACAAGCTT
>NC_134787.1:60979250-60994250 GCF_046742065.1 Oratosquilla oratoria
GACGCCAAAATTGTACTCATTAAAGTTGATTTAATTTTCATTTTTATAGACGGTTCATTGTATTATTGAGAAATATTTTAGGAGCCAATGGCGATATACTATCCAATGATAATTTCTAATATCCTATTTTCTAATAAATCAATTGTTAAAGAGTCCCGAAATAATGACTTGCATGATGCATCGTATGTATTTTCACAAATGATGCATTACTGTCAACTAATTTTAGCTTACTGCAGAGAATGGTTATAAATAGACTCACCGACTCTGCCTTTACATATTGACACAATGTTTTCACTAATTTTAGCAAACCTACGCAAGCAACTCCTACCTCAGCATTATACGTGTATTTACTCAACCGTTAATCATGTACTGTTTTGATCAAATTACCTTTGTAAGTCATGAAATTAGATCCAGTGAAATGAAAGTGGGTGGGGTAGCACATACGTAGTTTCCAGTTCAGAGAAAGGCTGAAGTGGTTTCCTAGGCCACCGTTGAGTTGCTTGATCCTCAAACGTTACTTACTGTGATGTAGGCTGACCTTGCTGATTTATCTGGAGCAAATCCGCGTGCTAACACCTGTTCCTTGGGAAACGGTAGGGCGTTTCATTTGATACATACTTAAGTTACTGTATTTGGTTTGTCGTCAGATTTAGTGTTAAGACTCTCCTTAACCATTTGTTTGGTTTCATCTCTCTGGTGTGATATTTCCTCCAGGATGAGAGAGAGAGAGAGAGAGAGAGAGAGAGAGAGAGAGAGAGAGAGAGAGAGAGAGAGAGAGAGAGAGAAATCATATTTGTTGTACAGAACTGAGTGAGGCTAAGGATTTTGTTCTCTCTAACACTACATTACTTTATTTAGGATACAGAAATATCTCGGTCATTAGTCCCTATAAACGAAAATAACTGCAAATTCCCAGAATGGAATATTCAGAAAGACGTGGGTGAACAGGTGAGAAAGGCAAAAGCACTACGGCATTTGGTCAGATGATGTCTTCTGCATCATCAGTTGGACACACTGATCGAGATGACAAATTCATATGTGAATGACAAACACGCCCACGCTCAGGTTGATCGTAAGCACCGAAGGTTTGCTACAGACGCCGATAATGTGCCCCTCTCAGGTTTTGGAAAGCTTTACTAACACTGCAAGATGTTACTGTCCCCATTGAGCAAGAAGAAGTTGTGTCCGTATATAAAGCTATAACACGGCCCATATGAACTTTGAGCTCTTACCAAGGAGGATAATTGATGTTGACGAGAACTCAAAACAATGGTGAATCACAACACATGTCATATGAAAGCACGCATAGATTATATAATTGTTTAGGAATATATGAATTATAATATCTATATAACATAAAGGGGACTTGCGTTTAGCGAAGGCATCTTTGCTGAGCAAACCAGGTTGTGCAGGTAGTTGCCCAAGTGAAGTTTACTGACATTTACTACTGACGTTTATTGCATATGCATCCACAGTGCTGTATGCATACAGGTGTGTCAAGCCGGGCCATTTGCTCGAATATTTGAGTTTAAATCACAGAGTAAATATATACAATATATATTAGTCTAGTCCCAAACTTACCAGGCGATTTTGTATATATTTGTGACATATTTTGTGTTGGTTTAAACTGTATCGTTAATCCTTAAGATGACGAATAGAATTTCCTCATGCCTAGGCTGCCGACAAGTAATTTTGCTACTTTTTTTTTCGCTTATTTGATAACGAAAGGATTCAATAGTTCTCGCAAATAAACGGATGTACCATGATATACTACATATACCATGATATACCACATAACGTCTTCTAAAGGTGTAATGTAAAATTTAATTAAGTTCATAAACTCTCCTGGGGCCACCAAAAATGTACAAAATATACTCAAATTACAAAAGGATTAATTAAAATAGGTTACAGATCATTCTAATGAAAATGGCCACGAAAAAAGAATCCCAACAAAATAATAACAATGATGATTATATTAATGACAAAAATAATGATAATCATAGTAATAATAACGATGATAATACTGATAACGATGATGATGATAACAATACCAATAGTAATAGTAATAACAATAATAATAGCAATGAAAATGCTGCAAACTAGGGCACGTACCTTGTTAAAACGCGGGAAAAGAGTTTACACTGAGCGCATATACGAGCCCTAATGGATGTAATATGGCTTTAGAACTATTATGGCACAATATTTTCTGTTCTGGATTCAACATTCCCAGTGCTCTCACCTCTCATAGGGTTCGATGTTTTAGGTCCTTTAATGATATCGCTGCTGACCAATTCACTCAGAATTCCCTTTATAAACATAAAAAAAAAAAAAAAAAAAAAGAATCGATAATTTTCAACTGTTATTAATCCTTTCTGTTCTCTCTTTCCCCCCTCTCTCTCTTTCTCTCACTCTCTCTCTCACTCTCTCTCTCTCTCTCTCTCTCTCTCTCTCTCTCTCTCTCTCTCTCTCTCTCTCTCTCTCTCTCTCTCTCTCTCTCTCTCTCTTTTTTTTTTACCACATCTCCTTTTCGATTCCATTTTGACCCCGAACACAGAAGCGCTGCTTATCGCTGACAGAGCACCATTTCCAGGGGAACAAATCACCTTGTTTGTACATGAGAGGTATAAACTTAGTGTTGTTTGAGCTGGGAGGAGTAAAAAGTGCTTGTAATGAGAGCTGAAAGTGTGCGTCTGTTGACATAATCGGAAACGTGTTGGTCTCGTATTTGCCTAGTTGCGGCTTCCAATTACGACCTCAACTCCAAATCCCCACCAGTGACTATTACCTGCCTGAATAGTCCAACCACCTAAACCAAAGGTGACGGCTTCGGCCGCAGGTACGAACCTCCTGGACTAGGCTCCTTGTATTCTTTTATCCATCCTTGCTTTGTAGATAATAACTGCTTTGAATGAGAATAATTTAAGTAATCCTGACTTACATTAGGAGAGTTGTACTGCATATGGAAGGGTAAATGAATGGCTGATTATTTTACAATGAATTTATTAAAGTGAGAAAAATCACAGTTAAAGAGAGATCTGATTTCCGACCTTGACATATGTCGTAAAAGCAATTTGTTGGCTGACCAAAAAAAAAAAAAAAAATAAAATAAAATAATAATAATAATAATTACCGGATGATGACTAGTAAATGCCGATGACCAAATATGTATATATATATATATATATATATATATATATATATATATATATATATATATATATATATTTATATTCATGAGAGTATATGGGCGAGATGCAGAGATAACCTGTCATCCAGTAGGAGCCAAGAAAGCGGGAAGGAGGGAGATGGTGGATGGGAGTGGAGTGACATGGGTGGGAGTGGAATTATATATTTTGGTTTTGGCTACCTCCCTTTTATAGGGAAATGTATGTATGTATGTATGTATATATATATATATATATATATATATATATATATACATATGTACATATATTTATATAATATATATACATATATTTATATATATATATATATATATATATATATTATATATATATATATATGTACGTACAGTATGTATGTAGAGTATGTATGTATGTATGTATGTATGTATGTGCATATGTATGTATGTATTTACGTATGTACAGTATGTATGTATGTATGTTTGTACCTATGTATATACCTATGTACAGTATGTATGTATGTATGTATGTATGTGTGTATCTATGTATGTATGTATATGTATGTATGTATGTATGTGTGTATGTATGTACGTATGTACAATATGTATGTATGTACCTATGTATGTATGTATGTATGTATGTATATGGAAAAGGTCGTGCAACGTGACCGGATCCAGCGCGACAGAGTCGCCGGAATTGCATGCAATAAGAAGAGTCCGATGAACTATAAAACCAATGTCCGCAGTGAGTGGATAATCCCATTTCTTAGTAATGACCCTTTAACTGCAAAAGAGGAATTTTCCTCAGGGTGAATAAAATCGTCGAGTGACAACTAAGATAATCGACAAAAATCGTGAATTGTTAGCTGGAAGGCTAATCGATAAAACCTGGAATAGTTTTAACTTTTCGCTGGAATTGGGCATTCACTTCAGCTGAATGGAGTTGTCTGGTGGTATATAGCATAAATAGCTAAGTTCGTGTAACGCAGCGTGTTTAGCTAAGTATGAGTTTAATTATTTTCTTCTGGTTGATTTTAGATTATTTTACTTCTACGTGTGTTCTTCGTACTAGAAATGGCCTACCAATGGACGTCTGGATGTTTTTGTCAACTTAATAAAATCAGCTGACGACAACCAGAATAAAAAAAATCGAAACGGCACTGACAGACAAATGTTTGATTAAGATAATCTCCACCAAAAATTATTTCCATCAACCCTTTTCAGCCAAACTAATATTTCAACGTTCCTCTTTTAGACATCGTCAGGATATTTTGTGTAGCCTTAGAGAGAAATCCCTCGACTGTAAAGGGTTAGGGAATACTGCAATAGCATCATCAGCTTCCCCCCACCTCTCTCTCTCTCTCTCTCTCTCTCTCTCTCTCTCTCTCTCTCTCTCTCTCTCTCTCTCTCTCTCTCTCTCTCTCTCTCTCTCTCTCTCTCTCTCTCTCTCTCTCTCTCTCTCTCTCTTCCCCTCTCTCTGTTTCTCTCTTTGTCTTTCCCTCTCCCCCCCCTCTCTCTCTCTCTCTCTCTCTCTCTCTCTCTCTCTCTCTCTCTCTCTCTCTCTCCCTCTCTCTCTCTCTCTCTCTCTCTCTCTCTCTCTCTCTCTCTCTCTCTCTCTCTCTCTCTCTCTCTCTCTCTCTCTCTCTCTCTCTCTCTCTCTCTCTGTCTCTTTGTCTCTCTGTCTCTCCCTCTTTGTCTCTCTGTCTCTCCCTCTTTCTCTCGCTCTCCCTCCCTCTCTCTCTCTCTCTCTCTCTCTCTCTCTCTCTCTCTCTCTCTCTCTCTCTCTCTCTCTCTCTCTCTCTCTCTCTCTCTCTCTCTCTCTCTCTCTCTTCCCCCACTATCTCTCTCTTTCTCTCTCTCTATTTCTCCCTCCTCTTGCCTTTCTCCCTCCCTCCCACTTACCCTCCCTCTCAATCTCTCATGCACAGACACAGAACTTCATATGTATACACAATTAATACAGGTTTGCACCAAATATATTACACGCCTGCAGAGTTGGCGCTGCAAATTAAACAGCGGAAGGGATGTAGGTTTGTTAACGGCGAGTCACGCTTACGACTGTAGCGGAAGTTTAATTTGGTTGACCACCTTTCCAGTAATACGTGTAAACAGTTTACCTATGATCACGTGACCGAGGCGAAGTAAATTCGCGACACTCCTCACGGTCGGCTCTTAAATGTCCCCGTCAAGCCGCAGATGCGGTTATGCAGAGGACAGTGAATATTCCAACCTTGTGCTCTCTCTCTCTCTCTATCTCTCTCTCTCGAGAGAGAGATGGGGTAGTTGCTTCCGTGGGCACGTGCAAGGAGACAAGTGATGCGAGCTTCGTGTTCCGCCGTGCGTGCTCAAGGGCTGAAGAAGAGATTTGGGCTCCAGATGCAGGTAATGTTTGTAACCCCCACCACCACCACCACGCCCTTCGTAGTTTTCTAACCTTGTTAATTCTATCGTTTCCTTCTTTGTCCCTCCCTATGTTTTTATTTATTTATTATTATTATTATTATTATTATTATTATTATTATTATTATTATTATCATTATTATTATTATTATTGTTATTGGTGTTGTTATTAAGTTATTATTGTTATTGTTATTGTTGTTATTATTATTATTATTATTGTTATTATTATTGTTATTGGTGTTATCATTATTGTTGTTATTATTGTTGTTATTGTTATTGTTAGTATTATTATTATTATTATATTATTATTATCATTGCTATTGTATTGTTTTTGTTATTATTATTGTTATCATTATTGTTGTTATTGTCATTGTTGTTGTTGTTATTATTGTTATTACTTATTTATTTTTCTCTCCCTCTCATCCGCCTTCACTGCCCAACATATTCGTCTCCTTTCTTGGTACATTTTTATGTTGAGATTAAAAGTTCTTCCTCCACTATTTCTTTCCTCTTTCGTTCACCTCTCTTTTTTTTTCTCATGTTTCAAGACTCAAGTCTGATTTCCAGACCTGCCACCACCTTTCCTCCACTTTTCGAAAACCAGTAGGTTCTGCTGGACGTCGAGTGACGAGGAGCTTGCAACCTTTACCTCAGTTCATTTTGTCCCAAATTTCTTATCCCAATTGCTGTCGCTATCATCACCATTTCCACCAATACTAACACCACCAACACTGACAACACCACCACCAACACCAGCGTTAGTTCCAACGACATTGTTACCATCATCCATACCACTGCCAACATCGATACAAAAGCCACCACTACTAATACCACCGAGAATACCAATCTAGCAAAATCAACGCAACTACCAACATGGTCATCACCAACACCACCGCACTACCACTGACACCGTCACTACCAACACCAACACCTCTGTTAACAACAACACCTTACTACCATCACCGCTACTAACACCACCATCATCATCACCCTAATACACCGAATACAAACACCACACACCACCACCTCCACCTCCACCCCCCCCCCCACCCCCACTTGATCTAGATTACCAACCACAGGGAGAATTAAGGATTTGTTTACCATGCAGTTGTTTTAATCGATTCCCTTATCAAGCAAACATCCGAACTATTTCATTAACTTAGGCATCCACAATCGACCAAAGTCTGTACCGCATGGAAGCGAGGCGTTCGACTGTTACCTCTAGCACTCCTAGCCTCTGAGCTGAACACGGGTTCTCGTGTCCTAAACCGGTCTGGTGCACGATGTATATTTTCTGTCATTGTTGAGTGTTTTTTGTAATTTAGTATACAATAGTTCTCTTAACTATTCATAGATAGGATGGACACAGGTTCTCGTGTCCTAACCGGTCTGGTCCACTATGTATATTTTCTGTTATTGTTGAGTGTTTTTTGTAATTCAGTATACAATAGTTCTCGTAATTTTTTATAGATAGGATGGACACAGGTTCTCGTTTCCTAAACCGGTCTGGCCCACGATGTATATTTTCTGTTATTGTTGAGTGTTTTTTGTAATTCAGTATACAATAGTTCTCTTAACTTTTTCTAGATAGGATGGACACAGGTTCTTGTTTCCTAACCGGTCTGGTTCATGATGTATATTTTCTGTTATTGTTGAGTGTTTTTTGTAATTCAGTATACAATAGTTCTCTTAATTTTTTCTAGATAGGATGGACACAGGTTCTTGTTTCCTAACCGGTCTGGTTCATGATGTATATTTTCTGTTATTGTTGAGTGTTTTTTTGTAATTCAGTATACAATAGTTCTCTTAATTTTTTCTAGATAGGATGGACACAGGTTCTTGTTTCCTAACCGGTCTGGTTCATGATGTATATTTTCTGTTATTGTTGAGTGTTTTTTGTAATTCAGTATACAATAGCTCTCTTCAGTTTTATTTTTCTAGATGGGATCAATTCAGCAATAACGAGATATAGATTTGCATAATTTTGATGTATCATTGATCAGGTTCATGTCTGTGATAGAAACTTACTATCATTTCTATAAATGCTTTTCTCAAGGTCAAATGCTTTTCTCAAGGTCACATGCAATACTATCGTATTTATCTTTTATCCTTAGTACAGTGTATGCCCTATTCACTTTGTTTATGTAATTCACTCTAGGTACACGTTGTTACAAAAGCAATATTATTTGAAAAGAAAATACAAGGACTATAAGGCATCGAGGAAATAGGTTTAGCAAACGACTGCTAATATCGAAAGGAAGCAAAGCACATACCAGCATGAAAATATATCGCCAATTTTGCCGTCATTTTCTGAATTTTCTGTGTTTTTTGGTTAGGTAAGTATAGGAATATTGGCTGGGATTTTAGAATTACGCCATCTCGACGGGGATAGTTGTAAGAATTGGCGTATTATCCTCATAGCAACGGCAATATTAGGCGGTTTTGTTGTCTTAATTCACCGAATATTTTTTTATCAATGATGGATCCAAGTGGACAACAAAAGGAAATGGGTATCATTAATAGAATATCACTCTGTTTGTCTGGGGTATTGGCTGCATGTTATTGTATGGTTAAGAACTGCTAAGTAGCATGCAGCTGATACTTTAGGGTCTATATGGGGCGCCCCTACGGACCAGAACCACACATTGTGGAGATCAAAAGGAAATGGGTGTCATTATGGAATACCACTCTGTTTGTCTGGGGTATTGGCTGCATGTGCTTATGGGGTTAAAAACTGCTAAGTAGCATGTAGCGTATATTTTAGGGTCTATATGGGGCGCCCCTACGGACCAGAAACACACATCGTCACAACAAAAGGAAATGGGTGTCATTATGGAATATCATTCTGTTTGTCTGGGGTATTGGCTGTATGTTATTGTGGTGTTAAAAACTGCTAAGTAGCATGCAGCTGATACTTTAGGGTCTATATGGGGCACCCCTACGGACCAGAGTCACCCATCTTTTGTCTGTGGTGGAGGAAATATCTATTCATAGAGAAATGATGATACTTTATCATAATGCGACTGTCCCTCCGTTATGCTGCCCCCCCCCCACACTCTTGATACTGTTCTGTACCATTTCTCTGAATATTGATATCTTTTCTTCGACTGGTGGGGAAAATAAAACTGCCACTAAGTCTTTCCACTTGAGTCGTATGATGGGACAAAAACGGGACGGGGATAGGACTAGGCATCCTTCTCACTGTAGCCCCAAAGGGAACATTCCTAAAATAAATTAATAAAAATAAAATAAGATAATAATAATAATAATGATAATAGTAATAATAATAATAATAAAGTAAAGGCATATATATATATATATATATATATATATATATATATATGTATATATATATATATATATATATATATATATATATATGTATATATATTTTACACTACCTCCCTTATAAGGGGGAAAGAGCCTTTGGTATATGTATGCTGTCTGAACAATTTGGATCTGTGTCCTGCAATCACATACACAGGAAGACCGTTTCATTCGCCGATAATTCCATTATTGTAGTCGTGTACATCTCCTTCATCTGACCTGACGTTTTGATAGTATACTTTTTTTTTTTCTAAAAATGCGAAAATACCCTCGACTTGGCCACATCAGGAGTGATATTATACATTAGGATAGAAGCGCTGGTACTGATGCTTTGGTACTATGACACTTTTACATGTTTGGTTCTGTCTGACGGCAAATGATTTCATTCATCTTGAGACAAAGACCTCAGGATGAACGACTTAGACGACAGAATCCTGTACCCTTGATGATCATATGAAGGGAGACAATAAATAAATAGATAAATAAATAGATAGATAAATAAATAAATATATAAATAAATAAATAAAATTAAATAGAATAAATGAAAAATAATAATGATAATAAAAAATAATAAGAATAGAAATAAAAAATAATAAAAATAGAGATAAAAATAGGATAGAAAGATGAATAAATAAATAAATAAATATTTTACATGATTTCATGTGATTTTGTTTTAGTAAATGATATCATGTTTCCTCTCTCGCTGTGGCACCTTATGTAATTTATCATCTTTAATTAGTTTCTGGGCATTTCAAAACAGCATATCTGAAATGTCGAAAGACTAATTTCGTAAACAGCTTGCTGGCAACAGTTTGACTTTTCAGGTCAAGAGATCTTACATTAAAATCCATAATTTAATTTTATTTACTATGACAAAAGCATATTACCTTGCTAACTCAAGGTTATATAAAAACAATTTGTTTTTTCTTTATTTCATTTATGATAAAATTCATTAACTTACCATAGTACAAAATGATATACTGTCCTACATGCGTTAAACACACTAATTAAATTTCATCAACAATTTCTCGGACCATTTCCTGTTAGGCTGACAAGCTCTCCTGTTAGGAGCATTATTAAGCGACAATATACTGCCTCCTTAGAGAGAAGATTCTTGGTGTTACCCTGTGTTATGAGGTTCTGTCCACCATAGCTTGGTACAACCAGTTAACTCTCAACTGACATCGTAGTAAAGCAGACCTTTGGTGTATTCCCAGCCTTTCTGTGTTCGTGCACAATCTACTCTCTCCATTCACTCTGCTCTACATAGTAGTGGATGGCATTAATGAACTAGTCCGAGTGTTATTACTCCAAGTAAGATAGCTTTTCAGACGGATCATTAGCTACATTGGGTGTATAACTGGATAATGAAATTAAAGGGCAATTTGATCATAATGAAACGTCAAGTACAAGCAAGCAATTCACAGGAAAGTGGGCAATTAAAGATGATTAGTATTATAATTATTGTGCCAGCCAAAAAGTAGGTGACATTTAAGATTAATTATTATATCCATGTAGATCAGTTACGCAACATTATCTTTATTATTGAAGACTAATCTTCAATCAAAGAGACAAGTAATAATAATTGTGTGTCATTGTGACAAATGTAAATAAAATAGGGACTGAGCTAACCTAGTACCGTCGGGGAACTACCAGGTCGTAGTCCAGGTTGTTCCTTTTGTAAGGTCCAGGTGGCTCAAAGCTATCGTCTTTGCTTCATAATAAGTAGTCGCTAAGGCAAAGGTTCGAGTCCTTGCTTATTTCCATTTGTCACAATGACACACAACTTGTCGCATGGCTCGCCATATAAAGGCTAGGTGAAATGAGAATAGAGACTGAGCTGGCCTAGTACCATCGGGGTCCAGGTCGTTCCTTTTGTACGGTCTGGTTGGCTCAAAGCTGTCGTCTTTGCTTCATAACAAGCAGTCGCTAGGGCAAAGGTTCGAGTCCTTGCTGTGGAGAATAATAATTATTTTCAACTACTCTCCTCCTGTCTGCTATTCACCTTAAACCTCTCATTTACTACCTATGTGACCTCTTCGACCTCATATTACTCCTAAAGACAAATGTCTAATTACTAACGATGAAACACAAAACGTTGATAAATTAATGAAGAGGATTAGATGGTGAAGATAAATAACACTCGCTGGCTGAGTGGGTTAGAGCGTCTCTACTTGCAGCGGAGGTCGAGGTGACGGCAACTCGAACTCTCCCACCAGCGTGCTGGACCAAGGGCATGATTGTTTAAATTCCACGCTACAAAGTCCTCTATAAGGGGTACCTTCTTAGCTTTCTGATAGGTGGCGTTCGCGACGTTAAACTTAATCATCATAAAACGAATTTAGTCTCACCTCGATCAAGAGAAACAAAAACAAAGGACACAAAGTTAGACATGTAAGAACTCACGTCAGAAGTAACCAGAGATTTTCCGTCTGGAAAGTGTAGAGAACAACCAATCAAATAGACCTTTCGTATCTGATAGTTTCCGACGCGATCTTTCGACAAAGGCAGGTGAATTTTTAGAACAGTGAAATATCTTAACTTAGTGTAAATACCTGTATGCTCATGCATGACCTCACACACACACACACACACACACACACACACACACACACACACACACACACACACACACACACACACACACACACACACACACACACATGGCGCTGTGGTTAGAGCTCTGGCCTGCCACTACGGAGGTCCGGGTTCGATCCTCGCCCGGGGCTGAAATAATATCAGTATCGCAGCGCTGAGGGGTGTTACTCCAACTCTCGTGGGCGGGGAGTTGGGTGTGTGTGTGTGTGCAAGGTCATAGCATTACCCATAGATCGGACCTACGAGCTCTGAGCTCTCTTCCAGGAGGGAAATAGCTGTCGATCACGAGTCCAACACGTGATCCAAAGACCAAGTGAATACACACACACACACACACCTACAAACGCACACACATGCACACACGAATGCACACACGAACGCACGTACGCGCACGAACACACGCACTAACGTACACACACACACACACACACACACACACACACACACACACACACACACACACACACACACACACACACACGCACACACACACACGAAAGGGCAGACAAACAAACATTTAATTTCCCGTTTCACTCATGGTTCTTTGAAACGGAAGAGCGTTTCAAGAGCGCTCTACCGAAGCCCTCCACTTGACTCTCTCGCCAACGATCCTTTGCGTCACTTCCCGGATGGATTTTTCGCCCGAGAGGACTCCCTGACAGACACGTTCAGCAAGACTCCTTGGAGGCACTCCCCGCCTCACAAACCTCTATGTTTCCTTGACGGATTACTCACACAAACGTTTTATCGAATACTCATCAAACTTTTTTTTTTTTTTTTTTTCCGTTCTTAAAAATGATAAGGTTATATGTAGAGAGCTTCTGTCTAGATAGTTTAGGAGGGGTTTCGTAGAAGTACATCCTTTAGAGATAAAATATTATTTCAGGACTAGTTTACTCTTCTAATAATAAAGAACAATTGTAAACACAAAAAAGATTATTAGTGTCATTTACACGAAATAATCATAAGAACTTATCATGCTTTTTTTTTTTTAAGAACACTGTATTGTTTTTCTTTTTTGTGCAACCCTGTCGAGCTTTCCTGAACTTGCCCTACAGCACACTTCCCGGAACGGATTATTTCCACTACTCAAGTCCTTCTCAGAACGGCCCTTACCCAACATTTTTTGAAAGGAAAAAAAAATAATAATACTAATAACAATAATAATGATAAAAAAAATCCAAGATATAAAAAAAAAAACAAGATGTATAAACAAAAATCCAAGATATATAAAAAATCAAAATATATAAAAAAAAATCCAAGATAAAAAAAAAAAAAAATAGAAATCCTCGTCCCCCACACCTCACCACCGGTCACGATGCACTTTGGAAAACCCTGTACCATATGTGGGAGAGAGCCTTCCCCCGCACTTTCCGTGCTAGTGCGGCGCCCGGTCGGCCGCGGAGGCTCGGGTTGCAGATGCCACGAGCGCTTCCATTAGTGTCACCGCCACCATAGCGACCTCTGCAACCCCCCGCAGGCCGGATAGGCATGGGAGAGAAATGGAAATGTGAGAAAGAGAAAACAAGAGAGCAGCAAAGAGAGAGGAAAAGAGGGAGAGATCAGCAAAGAGAGAGAGAGAAGTAGTGTGTGCGTGTATATATATATATATATATATATATGTATATATATATATATATATATATTACAGTATATGTATATGTATACAGTATATATATATATATATATATATATATATATATATATATATATATATATATATATATACTTTGCTTATTTGTGCCTGTGAATATTTTCTTATTATCCGCGTTCAACTACAAAAAACGTACGCCACTCTGTAATAAAAGAATTATATCAATGACAAAATGAGTACTTTAAAAAGAAAGTCAGTGTGAACTGCCGCATGAATGCAAGTGCGGTGTGGGCTTAGCAATGATGCAAAGCGAACGTACCTCTGGTAGGGTCTGATGAGAAGCCATTCGTACAATAGTCTGTTGTTGGAGTTGATAATCCGACTGAGAACAAGTATACTTAGCCCTACACATTTGGAATTGTAAATGAAGCAGCCTTTGGAATTAGACATAGATGAGTCACCGATAAAGATACTGATGTTTCTGGAGTGTTGAAAGGAGTCGAAAGTCGGTTAGTTGTACGAAATTGTAATAGAAATGTGGTGCGTCGCGTGAGGAATACAATTTACGCTCGGACGAAACGTATTGATAATAAGGACATCTGTCATAAGTGAAAGAAGATGGACAAATAAACTCGAGTGACGGGAGCTCTTAGTTCAGGCGCCATTGAACAGCGCAATAAGTTCGACCCAATGTAGTCATCACGGAGGTACGACCTCCAGAGAGACGACTACACGCTTGGCGAAAGAGCTCTTCGATGTTCATTGTGCTCTCATCTGGCTCGGCCACGTTGCCATGGTGGCTGAGACTGGCAGCGGCCGTGACGCAAGACATAACGGTGATGCCAAAGTGTTAGATTAAGTTAATAACAGCTGTGGAAGTGAGTGATTGAATGCGGTACCAGGCAAGCAGAGTAGAAAATTGAAATTTAACAGAAAACAAAGAGATGGCAAGGTAGTGACAGAGCGAGAGACAGACAGACTGGCAATGAGAGAGAGAGAGAGAGAGAGAGAGAGAGAGAGAAAGAGAGAGACAGACAGCCAGGCAGAGAGTACGAGAGACACAGACAGACAGACAGACATGCAGAAAATGAGAAAGAGAGAGGGAAAATACGTGGTTGGAAAGTTAATGTATATAATGAACTAGAAATTAAAACAGAGATTGGAAAATTAAATGGGATAAGAGGAAATCGACGTAAAGAATGAGGAAAGACTAGGAGAGAGAGAGGCGCAGACAGGCAGGCAAAAAGAGTGTATGAGAGAAAGAAAAAGAGAGGACGAATCAGACCGGAGAGGTATGTACACAAGGAATCAGAGAGTAAAGGTAGAAATTAAATGGGGGGAAATAGGAGGCAGAAGTGAAGGAAAAATAAAGACAAAGAGACAAAGAAAAAAGAAAATATAGAAACTGAGGAACGAAATATGAGTGAAGAAAAAATAAAAAAAAAACACACGAGAAAGACCGACGAAAGGAAAAGGACGACTAAGGAGAGAGAGAGAGAGAGAGAGAGAGAGAGAGAGAGAGAGAGAGAGAGAGAGAGAGAGAGAGAGAGAGAGGGAGAGAGAGGGAGAGAAAGGAGGGGGAATGGATTACGAAGAAGTAGAGACTGGATAGAGGGAAGGCAAGGGCAAGGGAGTTGGATTGATCTTGTTGTTCTTGATGGTAAGAGCGATCAAGACTCATCGCCATTGCTCGCCGTATAATCACAGGTTAATTGCCCTCATTCCATCACCATCACCATCTCATTACCTCCCATTACCTGAGGTTATTCCTCCGTATCAAATGCGGAAGCCAATTCACCCTCCACTCGATCTTCTCTCCATCTTCTCTCCATCTTCCTGTCAACATGCATGTGTACTCTCTCTCTCTCTCTCTCTCTCTCTCTCTCTCTCTCTCTCTCTCTCTCTCTCTCTCTCTCTCTCTCTCTCTCTCTCTCTCTCT
>NC_134787.1:60996750-61001750 GCF_046742065.1 Oratosquilla oratoria
TTCTCTTACGGATGAAAACCTTTTACCATGATGTGGTACTTAATCACATCAAGTATGGCTAGTTGGGGTCTTGATCGAAGAAAACGTAGTAGACATCGACGTGTGAGTGAAGCGACACTTCCCAGCCCCGACGCGTGTTCCCATTTGATGATGATTTGTATTGAGTTCAATACCCATATAGTCGGATTTGCGATGGTAAAAGCATAATGGATTGGACATGGAATTATTGATGTAACAATGGGACAGGATATACGTGCATTTATATATACGTTTGTTATTTCTTCTAATAATTGAGGAGCCGTCCTGATAATGAAAGGACTTTGCAGTTCACCTCACAATTGTAGATAATTTTTTTTTTTACTATATATATAATTTGTATGCATTTACCGGTGCTTATGTGGTTATAATCTAAGGGATAATGTCTATAATTGTGAGGGATTTGTCTCTGCTTCCATTGTTCAAACTTAATTTTGAATTCGCTTATGTTATCTGACTACTAATTCTTCTTCCAGTATAGTCTATGAATCAGTGCATCTGTCTGAAATTGTGTATTTCTTAACCCCCCTTATGGTTTTACTATATACGTCAGGTGATTGAAGTCTGACTGATCTATGAAAATGGGAAATAATAGTCGAAGTGCATTTGTTAAAGTAGAGAGGCTCAGTAGCACTGTTACCTACTGGCCCAGGTAGAATTATGAACTGTATTTTTTTTTTTTTTTTTTAGATAAAAAGAATTGAAACATTGCCTAAACATTGGGCCAGAGAGGAGGAAATAATCTTCTTACTGACTATTATTAGGTATGAAAAAAACAGAGGCAGAATTAATGACAAACAACTGTTATGGACGTTTTTAATTATCATCAAATAGCATATATAAAATAGCTACAATACATATAGCAAGGGTCCTGAATTTCTTTTAATACATTCATTAAGATATTTAGAATGTATAATTAGCTTAAATAAGCTTTTTTTCATCATACTGGCAAAAATAATCATTGCAGATTATGATGGGGGGTTTCGACACACGTTGCTTCCGTTATAGACTTTTTTGTACATGCGGGGACATGGGTGTTTACTGACGTCATGCCCTACTGCTTGCCTTTGTGGAAGAGGGAAGCCAAACATTGCCCTGATGAACTTGAGAGTACACCCTCTCTTTAGCCCATGATTATCTTTTTTTTTTTTTTTTTTTTACTAACTTTAACATAACTACACAACATAAAAGCTCTTTTTTTTTTTTTTTTTTAGATATATCTTTGTACATTATTATAGAGTTAAATACTGTAGCATTTATGCGGCTCTAGAATGTGCACAATTTTGTGCAGGGTTTCATTGTAGACTTTACAATAATTTTCTCTTTAACGAGAGTTTAAATCCAGTCAATACTATCAATTTCCAAATATGGATGAACTAGTGAGTTTGCTTTCCAGATATTCTTTGTTAGATATTTTAAGTTTGTTACTCATTATGTTATAGAAAAAAACAAAAACACGCATACAGTCACTCCCGCGAATGTGAACAATTGATTCTTTCATGTCTGATGTCTTCGTTGTGTAATTATCAAGAGTTTCCCAGCAATCGATTATAAATGAATATTTCATTTCCTCATCGAAAGGTTATTTGTCAATCACCTTAAAATGTTTTGTCTTTGCCTGTGTGTAATGTCTCTACTACATCCTTTGTGTAATACCTCTACTACATTTTTGTATATTGCACAATCAATTCAACATCATATGTAGAGGTAATCATTTATTATGTACCTTCTCTTAATACCTCTTACCTTAATATGTGCATTTTCAGCCTTCGGCTGCCATGATTTCAATAAACCGTTTATTATTATTATTATTATAATTATTATTATTGTTATTATTATTATCATTTTTATTGTTATTGTTATTATTATTGTTATTGAAAATTTTATTGATTTTTTTTTTTTAATTTTTTATTGAATTTTTATTTATTTTTTATTGGAATTATTATTGTAATTGTTATTGTTGCTGTTATTGTTGTTATACTACTACTACTACTACTACTACTACTACTACTACTACTACTACTACTACTACTACTACTACTACTACTACTACTACTACTACTACTACTACCACTAGTACTACTATTACTACTACTCGTGCTCCTCCACCCTGTCACACTAATTTCTTTCTTCTATATACTAGGTAGCGTCGATGCCAGCGTTCACTGCCTCTATATTCCTTGAACAGTAAAGTATACTTTGTGCTGTCTTTTGCATGGCCTGCATCTTAATGTCTTCCAATTGCGCACCATGCGTGTGACTGTGTATACTTTATGCTTAAGTTTATTGTTTATTCTCGTCTTTTATGTCCCTCCGCTACTACTTGCACTCAATATTTTGCATTCGTTTGTCTATATCTTGCTTCCCGGCACCTGCCACCACCTTAGTATGTAACACAATAAACAAAAGCAGAACTGAACTGTCCATTGGAAGGATATGCGTTTGGTTCATTTGGCGCGTGGAAATGCGTGGTCATGTACATTTCACTTTCCGTTTTCTTCCGTTAATCAAATACACAACTTGAGTTTTTTTTTTTTTTCATCACCTTTGTCTACTCATCCCTTCCCCATGCCACCTGACTCCCCATCAATCCTTCCCAACTTTCCATCAACCCCACTGGACACCTCCATTGGTTCTTCATCAATTCTGTTCACCTGAACCTGACTTTCGTCAACCTGACCCGACGCTCCTTATGACCCTGGCTTCTCTTCCATCAATCTCCTCTCTAAACGCTTAACCTCTTCATCAGCCATTCACTCCCTCCTTCAGTTCTTTGTCAACATCGACCTTTTCTCCCTTTCCCCGCACGCCCCGGCCCTCATTTCTAAAGCCACCTTTCTCGTTTGTATTTTACTCTCTTTCCTTCTCTCTATCCTCTCTCTTGAGCGGCCCTTCCCATCAGACACTCTCTCTCCCTTTGCTTCACTTTATCACCTTTTACGTCTCCTTCATCAAATCTAGTGCCTTTACTAACTTCTTTCTCCTTACTGAAGCACATCGTCAGTTGGTGGAAGCTTAACCTGGAAATATATAATTTCTTATAAGCTGTGTTTACTTGATTGAGTGTGTACATCACAGGTTTGGGTATTAGTGAGGTTTTTTTTTTATACTGGAACTCGTCAAAGGAGTTGAGGTTCGCTGGTGATTGGTTTGCATTGTATAAACCTGATGAAGAGAGGAGGGGTGACGTCATTTGCTTTACTCCTGTGTTGCCGGGTCGTTTGTCTTTTGGTCTTGCTGTACCCGACCCATTTCATTCGTGTTCGCTACACCCATTTGGTAGTTTAGGTCTGAAAAGGTACTTTGGTGAACTACTTTTATGAGCGGGCATTTTTTTTTTTTTTTTTTTTTTTTATTCAGGATATTCAGAGAAGACCTGGCAGAAAAGGAAAGAAAAATAATAAAATATGGATACATGTTTGTGATAATTCAGGTAAAACAGAGTAATTACAAACAGAAAAGGTAATTAATCACTGTTCGGGAATTTTTCCAATCCAGCAACGTAATCCACATCGTATTTCACATGCTCCTGATTATTTTATTCAGGTCAATGAATTGAATTTTTCCCGAGTGACCAAGATTTCATTGTATTCCGAATTTGTCCTTTGGTTGAATTAAATGATCCAGATAAAAAAAAAAAAAAAATGTTCCCTGGATATCAGATGCAGCTAGATCCCAGCTCATAAAGAATTATTATTTTTAATCCTTCAAAGACAAAATTTTGAAAGATGGGGTTTCTTGCTGAAAGATACATCCAAACATCCCAGTTCATGAAAAAATTCCCTTTTTTAGTCCTTCAAAGGCTACGCTCTGAAAGATTTTTTTCTTAAAAATTCACCCAGAGAGCCCAGTTCATACAAATTGTCTTTTTCAATACTTTCAAAAACAAAATTTTGTAAGGTGGACCACAGCTAGAGCCAGAACACGTTTTTTTTTTTTTTTTTTTTTTTTTTTTTAAATAAACTGGCAAAGAACTATATTTTTCGGGAAAACTACATCGGTTTTTAAAGTACAGAACTTTCTTGCTTTGTAATAATAATGAATAATAGATTATAAGATGTTATTTTTTAGCGATTGAAAATTATTTAGGATTTTCTTTTCAAAATAGTTTCAATCCATCGTTGAAGGACAATAATGAAAAAAATATATACAATACTTAAATTTGAATTAGTAAATCTATAGCCGATGCCAACCTCATATCACAGATCTTGTGAACGGATGGTTGTACTTAACATAATTCTAATAATGGTCCAATTTTGTCCACTAACAGTGGATAATATCCACCAATGTCCACGTAGCGCCGGACACGTAACCTGAGTCCCCGTCCCTACCTGTTCACCTCACTACTTTTGTATATATATATATATATATATATATATATATATATATATATATATATATATATATATATATATATATATTTGTATATATATATATATATATATATATATATATATATATACATGCTTTTCTCCACTCTGTAATCACATCTGCTGAAGAGGATCAGAGATAGTGGTCGAAATATACGGATCTTTTCACTTTCGCCCATTCTTCTCCGAAAGTGGGTCATTAGTATAATTTTACCAATGTGCTTCGACATTACTTTGTTGTGATCTCAACATAAGTTAAAGAAACTTAAGAATACATCAAGTTTTTCCACTAAATACGACTTGCAGAGTAAATTTTTTTTAACGAGTATAATAGTTTCATCTTTGAAGTTTATTATAATCACTGCCATTTTTCTTGTCAGGCATTTAGACAATGTTGTGGTTGCTTCCCTCCCAGTCCATGTTTCCTTTGCCGTGTTTGGGCAACTTGTTCACATTGATATTAATTTCCAAATATTGTGGTTCATAATTCAATTTGATGTCTTAAGCATTTGAAGTGCTACTATCCATAATCATGTTATGGATTATAACTCTTTAATATTGTACCTCACTGTATAGATTTATGGTAAATGTCAA
>NC_134787.1:61019250-61036750 GCF_046742065.1 Oratosquilla oratoria
GATTAAGGATTTATTTATTTTTTCTGTTTTGTTGTATGATAATATGTGTTCACTGTGTTTATCAAAACTTGTTTTTTCGCTTGTCATGGAATACATCATCGGTCAGATTTATGTTATTAATTGCGTGGCCAGCTCTGATACCCGTCGTTTGTATTTGTAACACACGCCCCAAAATTGTGTTTGTGAATTAACCAAAACATAAAAATGATGATTAACACACATATATTATTTTTATCACATCTACGGGGAATATCATTAAAGTACAGAAATATATTCTACCTATGACTTATAAAAAAAATTCATGAGGATCAAATCATGATTAACACACGCATATATTCTTTTCATCACATCTACGGGGAATATCATTAAAGTACAAAAATATACTCTACCTATAACTTAAAAAAAAATTCATGAGTATCAAATTACCCCTCACTCTATATATCTTCCTTTAAAAGGGTGTCTTTCCCCATGCTAAGGTACTTTGAAAATTTTAAAGAACTTGTAATATGTAGACACATAAAAGTGACCCAGTATACTCATATATCAAGATAATGTAAATATATCCTTCTTTGTTGAATACTTTATATTCTTCGGTATACAATAGATCTTTTAAGAACCTTTTCATAAACAAAATCGTATCATTGTAACGAGAAGCAAAGATATATTCACATAGCTTTGGTATATTTTGACTCAAGACTATAGATCTGCAATAGTAGGTGCAAGAATCTAATAAAGTATATAAGAAACTTCGTCCCTTTCAGAGGTGACAAGGAAGCTCTTGTATGAAAGTGGCGGTTGCCGACAAGACAATCGAAGTAAACACTATGTGAGGACCTTTATTGGTACGACGTTTCTCTTATTACAGTTTTTTAATGTACTTGAAAAAACTCTAATAAACGAAACGTCGTATCAATAAAAGCTTCGTCCTCACAAAGGAACCCCTACCCAGAGACCTTAACTGAATTAGGCCTTATGAAGAACTGTCACCCCACGTGAAGAATCATCACCCAATGAGATCCTACCTGAGGAATTGTCACCCCCAGTACGCCGAATATCAACAGTGGAATAAAAATTAAGTTAGGTTACATTAGGTTAGGCTAGGTTAGGCTAGGTTAGGTTAAGCTAGGTTAATTTAGGCTAGGTTAGGTTAGGTTGATTTAGGCTAGGTTAGGTTAGGTTACACTGAATTCATAAAATCACCTGGTCGAGACCAAATTGACAATAGCGGTAATTGGGCTTTCGTGGTTTAATAAAAACTGGTTTAAACTCATTTGCCCTCGTAATGTATATTATTGATTGTATTCTACTTGAAGCCAGACGATGTTATTCAACTTAAGGGCTGTGCTTTGAGTATGAATGGCCTAAGATCATCTTAATTGACATGCTTATGTCATTGATCCGAATTTTGGATATCATTTTAACTAACACCGGATTATTTTATTCAACAAATGCGAACATTTGGACATCAATAATGGCTTTAATGTCCCTAAAGGCCCAGTCATACCAAGCTTACGACCTGTTTCCGACCACCGGCGGCGACCAGGCTGATTTGTGCTGTTCCTCGGTTTATAAAAAGAATTCAAGACAATGATACAATTGGAATGAATCTCCCTCTCCTCCTCCCCGTGATGAAGATGAATATGAAATAGCCAGCTGGCGCTAACCATGAGAGAAACAAAAATGCCACCGTCGAATGTGGTCGGAAACAGGTCGTAAGCTTCGTGTGTGACTGGAGCTAAAGTTTGATAATTCAGTTGATGTTCTTCAGAAGAGGCTCATTGCAATTGCCTCTGATGCGTCTTAAGATCACTCTTTAAGGAATAATATATAACTCACTTGCTTTCCTGTAACTTAATTTTTTATTAAGCAATCACATTCATCGACAATATAATTTGATTTATTTAATAAACAACTACTACCGAATTTATATTACTTTCACTTTACTCTATATGTAGAAATAGATTGATCATAATATGATATAATTTTATAAAAAATAAAGTGATATCAAATCAAGTGAATTGATAATTTAATTTAGATTGTCCAATGTTAGAAAAAAATAATCCATGTAAGAAATCAAGCACCATATTGTTTTATTCATATTATATTACCTTGAGTCAAGGAAATTGGCGGCCAGTTGGCTGATGCAGGTATGACCCGCCATCCATGAGGAGCTGAGATGGGAGAGGGTGCAAAGAGTGGCGGAGGGGAGTAAAATGGGTGCCCTTGACCTAGCTACCTCCCTTATAAGGGGGAAAAAGCTCCTGGTATATACATTGGTATATAGAGTAAAGTCAAGGAAGTTCAACTAAATCAATAACCTATATTTTCATATATTGATATTTAATGATCATGCTTTGTTTATATTTTTTCCAACTTCGACACAAACAAGAGTAATATGACAGCATTGCAGATTTACGTGAACATCAAAACAAATATTTGTTTTCCTCAATTGCAAATTACGAAATCACAGCCTAAATTGAAAAGCAAATCAATAGGTAACACCAATTACAAATTATTCTGTAACAGTATTATTTACTATTCATTTCAATAACTGGGAAGAAGAATTGATATTGTTTAGCTTTGATTTACAGAAAAGGGTTTACAATTGATTAAAAGGTTGGGCAGTGGGTCAGACTTGTTCCATTTCAAAATTAGATTTGATTGTGTGTCATTGTGACAAGTGAAAATAAGCTTCGCCGAACCTTTGCTATAACGGCTGCTTATCACGAAGCAAAGACGATAACTTTGAGCCAACCAGACCATACAAAAGGAACGATCCCTTTGTACGGTCTGGTTGGCTCAAAGCTTCATAATAAGCAGTCGCTAAGGCAAAGATTCGACTCCTTTTCGGTGGAGCTTATTTCCATTAGATATGGTCTCAAATTGACAAACATTTTAGTTTTTTCGATGATATCTAGCGCTTCTATCCATAAAGAAAATACATCACCCAAAGAAGAATCATAAAAGTAGTAAATGAGACACTTAAGGAAGGTAACAGAAAGGACGGAGAGATGGATTGAAGAATTAGATTGATGAATCACAATGGCAAAAGCCGACAAGACTGTGAGAATAAACACCTTGTGAGATCGAAACCTTTATTGGTACAAGGTGTTTATTCTCACAGTACCAATAAAGGTTTCGATCTCACAAGGTGTTTATTCTCACAATTAGATTGATCAGCATTCTTTATCGAATGGAGAGTCTGTCATCGTAAGAAGAATGTTACGTAACGCTGGTCCGTGGGAGTTCCACCAAAACCTCAAAAATATTATCTCCATAAAGCTTATGCAGTTAATACTCCATTTTCAAATACTATCAACACCCCTACCTCCACCAAGAATTGCATCTTCAAAAGTACTCATCTCGGGTTTCTAAAGTCCAAAAGATTTCTAAATTTGACTTTCTCCCTGATATATATATATATATATATATATATATATATATATATATATATATATATATATATATATATATATATATATATATATATATATATATATATATATATATATATCACATTAGGTGACCAGAAAACCGGCGGCCACTCCTAACCTCCCCATACTAGCCAGAGGTAAAGAAACAGACCCACAGTAATTGAACGCAGAGAAGAGTATTTTTAAATATGACCTAAAGATAGTTGATAATTGCTGTGGAATTGCGGATTTGCAGTCAGTACAACTTTGTGCAGTTGTTGTATGCATACATGTCTTTTATAACTGCGTTTGCATGTGAGATTTCAATGTAAGAATATATGTTTTAAAAAAGTAAAATGTTGTAAGGAGTAATGTGTTTATATGGAGGACTTTAGCAAAGTAAACTGCCTTGAAACGGTAGCTATGCTAATTTATATTTTGGCAAATTTTTACTGCAGGACATAAAGTTTGGCGGGATGTATATGCGATAAAATAAAAATAAATTACGAAATGACTGTGATTCAGTGAAATTTAAGAGATGCAAAACCATTGTTTAGCAACATTAGTAAATCAATTCACCGCTAAGTAGACTGTGAAATTAATGCAGATTTTATGGACTTCACAAACGAAGCGAATTGGGTTTCCACCTTAAAATTAGTGCGTCCCTATTATACATACATATACAAAGGCCTTATATAAGGGGTTGGCCGAGTCTAGGTAAAGTTCTTTGCTCTGCATGGGAAAGAAGATTAGTAAAATATGGGGATTACAGCCTCGTCGTTATGATCTTATTAGTCGTCTTTGAAGACACGGAAACGCATGGTGTGGTATTCTTCTCCCTGATGTAAGGGTAACCATCCCTGCCACCTGAACGATGTTAATATCTATTATATTTCAATGATAAACAATTGCTTGTCGAATATTTTATAAAAAAAAAAATAGGAGTGGCTTCTCAATCACATTGCCAAACTATGAGCATATCGCCTAAACCTTAAGAATGATTACATTTCAGAGGAATATGATATTTGAGAGAGATAGCAAGGTATAAAGGAGGGTAATGCTATAACTTCTTCTCACCTCTCACCAGACGCCTGGTAGGCTAGTGCCTGTCAGCCACTGAGTCCCGATGAACGATTTTCCTCCATTCTTGTCGGTTCGCAAAGGTCTCTTCTCCCTCAATTTCAGTCAGGCTACTTCCCCTCGCCGCCAGTGCTTCCCCAACTCCTTCAACCCTTCTCTTCCTTGGTCTTCCCACAGGTCTTTTTCCTTGAGGTCTATATTCCAGATATTTTCTCGGTGACTGGCTCTCGTTCATTCTTTGCACATGTCCATACCATCTTAGCTATAACTTCTGTACTGAGAAAATACAACTAAGAGACATGAAGAGACGAAACATTTAATTTCGTTCTGTCTTCCATTTTTATGTGTTCAGAGAAAATGTTACATAATGTTTAAAGCTTGGCAAGGGGAGAGCGCGAGAGAGAAAGAGAGAGCGAGAGCGAGAGACAGAGAGAGAGAGAGAGAGAAAAAGATGAGCTGTGAAGGAGAGCATGATGAGGAATTACATGTACTTTGCAGTAATATTGTTTGAAACATTTTCTTTTAAAATCTTCACATGTCCCGCAGTCGCAGATCTCATATGCCTAGTGAGCTTAAAAAAAAAAAAAAAAAAATATATATATATATATATATATATATATATATATATATATATATATATACATATATATATATATATATAAAGATATATAAACATATATATATATAAAAATATATGTATATATATATATATATATATGTATATATATGTGAATATATAGAATTGTGTGTGTGTGTGTGTGTGTGTGTGTGTGTGCAAACCTGTATACGATTTTATATTTCCGGAATACTAAAGTGGAGAAAAGGCAATTGTGAACATCATGAATTTTTGACAATGAACAGAATAAGAAGTATTACAGCTTACATGTTCGGCCATGCAGAGGAAATACATGGAGTTCCATGACCTAGGACATGACCTGAGCTTGCCTTCCCCTTGCTACCTCAAATATTAATCTGGGTGTATTCATTAAATTACTAATTTTGTTATCAATATCTCACCTCACGTATCTTCCTTGTTTGGTTCTGCATATACTCTGTTATTTTTATTTCCATATGTTATTGGAATTAATATTTAGCGTACTAAATATCTTACCACTAATCTCATATTTATTTGTGTTTTTTTAACAATAAATGGAGCTATATTTAGTAAATACATTGCATCGAAGAGACGTGTTTTCAGAAGTGTCAGGCCTTCTTTTCGTATACTCGTATGTACCACACAGTGACATGAGGTTTCTGGATATATATATATATATATATATATATATATATATATATATATATATATATATATACACGTGTGTGTGTACATGTACATTTATGTATATGTAAATATAAACATACATGTGTGTGTGTGTGTGTGTGTGTGTGTGTGTGTGTGTGTGTGTGTGTGTGTGTGTGTGTGTGTGTGTGCGTCATTACGTGCATGTGTGCTATTTGTGAATTGTTCATGTAATGATAACGGCTTTGCTTTAAAAAATTATTTCTGAGTTTACAAACCCGTCTCCTTCCCCCAAGCCCAACGAGGGTAGAAAAGATCAACGAACTCATGTTATTTTTGTGTATAATTCAAAGCAGATGAAAACTACAGTCGTGACATGCTATTTCATTTTTTCTCAAACCTACACATAGTTGATGTTACTTTCAAACAAAACCTCTGTGTAGTTTCCCGTGAAAGTTATGAATTAGGTATTATTTGTATGATAGCATAGCTGGTAGTAATTTTTAATTCCATAAACCGGAATTGAATGCGATTTTTATGCTCTTCATACACACTCGTCTGTATACGTCGTCATGTAGAGAACTTGACTTACATGCTGAAGATATCTTTGAAGGAAGACATTGTAAGAAGAATGTCTGAAAAAAACTTGGTGAGGATCAAGTCTTTGATTTAGGAAGGAGATCTTGTTGAAAGATAATATAGGACATTTGAAATGGTGTCTGATTTTAGATCAATAATTTTTTTTTATTTTTTTTTTATTTTTTTTTTTTTTTAATAACGAGTCGTCAAAAAGGTAAATTCAGTCGGTTAGATATTGAGCTTGGTAACAAGATACGGCCATATGTTACGTACTCTGTCAGTTGTTGGTATGAATTTGTTGGTATGTTTTTGTTGTTGGTATGACTTCTGTTGCAGTCATATGGTACCTATATTGATATAACAACAGTCCAGGTTGAATTGATTGAAATGGCACAAACAACGATATAATGAAATCATAGAGCATGAATTTGATTTGTGGAATCAATAAAAGTGCAATATACCAAAATAGAATTGCAATTTTTTATTACTTCATCTCTGCCAAAATCCTTGATATATGACTACAGTATTAAACATGAAGGTATATTTTAGGAAAATTATTCAGAGAAGTTGAACGTGAAAAATTTGAACTGAAATATAAGCTTAGGATGTGATGCATATTTGTACTTCTAAGTACAACAAGTTCTGAACTCTTTTTAGGATTTGTGTGTAGCTTAAGGCTGTGGAAATACAATGTAAAAAATCTTTTACCATCTCCTAGATTAATTATCACTAATGTTTGAAGTAAAAAAACATACATACTACAACTACTCATAAACGCCAATTGTTGTAATACTTAAAAGTAAAGGTAATTGTTTATATTCAGACTGAGTGATGACATTAGCAAGGGAATATGCTGACCAAATGTATACAGGACGGGACTGCGCTGTATGTACGTTCAGAACGCCACTGTGAAAAGAATAGAGATTAGCCGGCCGAAATAGAGCGAATTGTGCCTCAAATACAAAATGCAGCCGCAACGTGAAGTGATCAAGTTAGAGCACGGAAATGCACTGGAGATTCGTTTTGGGGTACGAATACATAGTGCATGAAATATTAGCGTGTTGAGAGTGAGAGAGAGAGGGACAGAGAGAGAGAGAGAAAGAGAGAGTCGTGGGCGCTGACTGGATTTGCGGTCAGGACAGAATGGTGGGCAGAGTAGGGATTTAGCCCAGTAATCTGGCGGTAATGGCTGCATATTTGATTGAAGTGTGTTGTCATTAGGATCAAAGAGAGCTTTGGAAGCCTGTCGTTGTTGCTGCTCCTGTGAAATAACACCGAAGTGAAAAGGGGTCCACGTGAGTCTTGAAATAAGTGGGATAACTTGAGACACCTCTCCTACGCAGTCGGAGGCCAGAGCAATGTTATGACTCTTAAGCAATGGTGAACGAATAAGAGATGTAGGTTTAAGTATGATATGCACACACACACACACACACACACACACACACACACACACACACACACACACACACACACACACACACACACACACACACACATATATATATATATATATATATATATATATATATTCACTGTAAATTGTATGTTGTGCTTCATAGTACCCCAACCTTTTGCTGTTAACTCGTAAGCTCGTGGGAGTGTATTCGATCCCCAGCGTCTACCGGTAACTGCCGCTTGTCTTAGTCGACCAAACGCGTAGGACAAAATTGCCGGCTTTGGCCGCAGCTGGACACGCCCTCGTGTAGACCACGCTGCTTTTCCTCACCTGAACTACATGCGGTAGTAGAGATGTACGCATAGGTCAAGATAAGGAAAGTTTGGTCGAGTTAATCTCAGGGGAACAAGACATGAAATTCTTTAAAATGTTTTAGGAAGCGAAGATGGGACCACAGATTTTCGGACTCAGACTGTTGAAATTTTGTTCTTTCTACTATTTATAATATTATTCAGGCATTTAGATAAACACCTAAGGAAGATGCTGTAATGATTATAATTTATTTTATATTATTTGTTTTTGTTTTGTTATCATTTGTCTGTCTGATTTTCATTTATTATTAGTTATATGTCAATTTATTATTATTTACTATTTACCTGTTTGTTTATTATTTAACTATACCTATGCATTTATTTATGTATTTTATTTATTATTTACATTATTATAGTTTTTATTTATCATTTTATTATTATTATGATTTTTTTCGCATCCGACCTAGATATGGACCAAAAGGTCTCCTGTCGGCATGCTCCGCCTTTGTAATCCTTTGTAATCTTTGCAGGCACATGAATATACCAGAAACCCCTTTTTATTTCATGAAGTGTGTGCTAAAAAAAGAGTCAAATTATGTATCCAACCTTCACGTATCTCGCATCCTTCTAAATCCCATTTGCTGTCCGTTCCATCTTAGCTCCTTTTGGATTAAGGGCCGTTCGTGGTATTCGGCTAAAAGACGAGGTAGGAAGACACAGATTCTCCAGTGCATATAATCTTGAGGACATTACAATCTTCAAGCTGTATATATTAAATTTCCCACCAGCATATTTCTTTTTCTGATTTAACAAGTACAGTAGGCGATAGAATTACAATATGCTAGAATAATGTCGGACGAAGTAAAAATAAAAGGTGACCTAGATATACATTCAGCAGTGTTTTAAGACTTCAGGCTCACTGATATTCATCAGAATGGCATTAATATTAGAGACGAGATTAAGCGATGCCTTTGGGAAAGGGAAATGTGAGGGAGCATGAATAGAGTATTAGTACAGCAAATGTTAAAGTGGAGGACTGATTGTGTATCTATATGTTCGTTGTCGTTCTTCTGTTTAGCTTACATCGATAAACATCAGGTTGCGCAACTGCAAACTCTAGGTTGTACCATTTAACTGAACTCAAAATAGTCTTATTTGATCAGGATCTCGTTCTGATTTTTGTTTTCCCCTTCAGCTGAACAAGACCAGCTGTTGTTTACTACAATATATATATATATATATATATATATATATATATATATATATATATATATATATATATATACATACATAAAATAAAACTTGAACCCACTATCGGAGAAAGATAAGCTGACATGCAGAGTAAACCGTATATTTCGACCACTAACTATGGTCCTCTTCAGCAGTTAGTGATCGAAATATACGGTTTACTCTATATCTAAGTTTATCTTTTTCCGATAGTGGGTTAATTTTTTATTTTACTCATGTGTTACGACATCTACGTTGCTTGATATATATACATATACATAATATATATATATATATATATACATACATGTATATATATACATACATATATATACAAGCCCACCGGCTGCGCCGGCCCGGCTACGCTGGGGGGCTTGGCCTGCGGCGCTGCGCCTTCGGCGCGGGCGCTGCGCGCCCTGGGCTACGCCCCTTTTTAGGAAAATAAAATATCAAAATCATATTGCTTTTTATTTCTTGTCAACATCTAGCTGTTCTCGCAAGTCATCTATATAGGCGATTTGTGCTGGTGTTAAATTTCCGTTCAAAACACCCTTTTTACATTTTTTAATTCTTTTTTTCCTTTAAGTAATAACTTTTTTTTGACTTGCTTTTCTTGTTTCAAAACTTTGCGAATTGTTAAAGCTTTTGCTTTGGCCTCTCTCCGTTCCTTTCTAGCCTCCTTCTTCTTCATTCGTTCTTCTTCTTCTTCGAGTTCTTCTTCTTCGAGTTCTTCTTCTTCTTCTTCGAGTTCTTCTTCTTCTTCTTCTTCGAGTTCTTCTTCTTCTTCGAGTTCTTCTTCTTCGAGTTCTTCTTCTTCTTCGAGTTCTTCTTCTTCTTTGAGTTCTTCTTCTTCTTCTTCGAGTTCTTCTTCTTCTTCAAGTTCTTCTTCTTCTTCTTCGAGTTCTTCTTCTTCTTCGAGTTCTTCTTCTTCTTCTTCGAGTTCTTCGAGTTCTTCTTCAAGTTCTTCTTCTTCTTCGAGTTCTTCGAGTTCTTCTTCTAGTTCTTCTTCTTCGAATTCTTCTTCGAGTTCTTCTTCGAGTTCTTCTTCAAGTTCTTCTTCTTCGAATTCTTCTTCGAGTTCTTCTTCGAGTTCTTCTTCTTCGAATTCTTCTTCGAGTTCTTCTTCGAGTTATTCTTCTTCGAGTTCTTCGAGTTCGTATACACTTATGCCCGCCAGGCGACCGGGCGATGTAACCGATTTGCTCCAAGCGTCGCAGGCCGCAGGAAAAGAAAATTTTCGGAAGACAAATATTTTTATTTAGTATAATATATATATATATATATATCTATGTGTGTGTGTATGCATATATATATATATATATATATATATATATATATATATATATATATATAAATATACGAGAAGTAACATAATACTGAAAGGGTTACATAGACCAAACAAACAACCCAAAGTAGTCTGTTTTAACGTCCGCACGCTCGGTGAGTATTTTTATTCACATCTTGCGGAGTCTTGGCACGGGTGAATGATAGAGGAGCAGCTCTCATAACGGCGTCTCAAGACAGCGGGTCTTAGGGTGGTAGGGAATGTAAATAAGGTCCAGAACAAACGGACTTCACGTTGTCGAGGGATTTGTACAGCGCGTTTTCTTCAGAGATGTTTAGAGTCTGTAGTGAGGGACTGAATACGAGAAGGGTGTGAAGAGTGTAACAAATATCAAAATAGTTTCAGAATAGACCCTGGAATATCTGTAATCTTTGACCCAAGAATAATTATCTTAAGGACTTACTGACTGGGTGAAACCAAGTGATCCGGAGAGTTCTGGAAAAAAAAAAAAAAAAAAAAAAAAAAAAAAAAAAAAATGACATTTTCATAATGTGATTTAAATTAATTTCAGATATTTTTTTTTTAAGTATAGATACATTATATATCAAATTTAATTGGTAACAATATGGTGCTTTTTAGCCCTGGGTAGGTAACAAGCCCAGGATCACTTAGTTGACGGGGGCAATTTACTACCACTTCACCAGACAAGTATGTGTGTGTGTACGTATGTGCGTGCGTGTGTGTGTGTGCGCGCGTGCTTGTGTGTTTTTTATTTTGTTTGTGTGTATGCGTGTGTGATTATGTGTGTGTCATTATGTGTATGCGTCCTGTAAATTTTGTAATCCTGATATTATATCCTATTGACTATGCAAATAATCTCTCGTAATTTTCATTTTTCTTTGTTGTCCCATGATTTTTTAAGATTGATTTGTTTACACATATATTTCTTCTTCCATACTATTTGTTGTTTATATTTACTTCACTATTACTCTAAATTTGACTTTGTCTTACTGTTATTTTCACCTAAACTATTTTCTATATTTTCTATATTTTCATTAGGTTTTCATTGTCACTCCTCAATTATTTCATTTCCGTTTTCTAAATTGTATTGAATTGTTTACGTTATACGGTTATGTTCTAACTCTGTCATCACCTTTCTCATTCGAAAAGTAATATCAGTCAATATTTGAACCTGTTTTCTTATATTTTTTCCGTGATCATGATATCAGCATTTTTTTATAAAAAAAAAAAAAAAGCTGAATCCTGTCGACTTATCCAATCCCGATTTAGGTATTTGATACAAATTTTGAATTTCACTCCTGGTATTTCCAAGTTCCAACCCAAAATCGTGACTTTCTGGGATGAATAACTTCTTGTCATTGCTTTCCGTGTTTGCTATGTTTACATTCAAACTTCATGCAGCGGCCTCGGCACTTCTATTTTCGTGTTGAATTTTCCTACCGCAGATATATTTCTTTTATTACCTTTTACCCTTTCCAAGTTTGGGACCTCCGAACTGGTCGTCTGTATAACACATTAAGATCCTATGAATGCGTTTGCATTTCTTTCAACAGAGCGGGGCGAATTTTGTGTGTATATACGTTTGTTTGTTTGTTTGTGTGTGTGTGTGTGTGTGCACGATTGTACTATGTGTGTTTATGTGCTTACATTAGTATATGTATGAACGTTTGTTAGTATGTTTCAGCGTTTCTGTGTGCTTGTATGTGTATCTGTGTGTGTTTGTGTGTGTGTGTGTTTGTATATGTGTATGTGTGTATGTGTGTGTGCTTGCATTAGTATATGTATGAACGTTTGTTTGTATGTTTCAGCATTTGTGTGCGTTTGGGTGCGATTGTATGTGTGTATGTGTGTGTGTGTGTTTGTATATGTGTATGTGAGTGTGAGTGTGTGTGTGTGTGTGTGTGTGTGTGTGTGTGTGTGTGTCTGTGTGTGTGTGCTTGCACTAGTATATGTATGAATGTTTGTATGTTTCAGCGTTTGTGTGCGTTTGGATGTTTCTATGTGTGTCTATGTGCGTTTGTGTGTGTGTGTGTGTGTGTTTGTATATGTGTATGTGCAAAAGTGTTCATATGTTTAACTTTTATGCTTGTTAACTTGTTAACACGATTATATCTTCGTTAAGTCTGAATAGGCAGAAATAAAGAAACGTTGGCAGAAGTAATTAAGTCTGAAATATGAGAGGTCTATGGCCAAAGGAAAAAATAGAGAGAAGCATTTGTTATGGAAGGTGAAGACTATAAAACTGTAAATGGGAGAATGATAAACACAAATCAACGAGTGAGTGAATAAATTGAGAAAGGGGTAAAGCATTTGTGGATGAGGAAAGACTACGAAGAAAAATATCGTGAAGGAAATGGAAAGAAGGGATGGCATATTGCCCAAACATTGGTCTAAAAGCACAGCGGTTTGACGCGAAGGAAATTACTTGACAGGTTTCTCACTTCCCACTCAGTGACAGTGGGATGGGGAGTGAGTGTTATCCCTAATACAAAAAAAAAAAAAAAAAAAGTCTGCTGAAATAAATGATAAAGAGAAAACAAATCCACGGTTTTGTAATAGCCAAGATGACTCAATAACTTAAGGCTATGGATTTGGACTTTTGCAAAAGATAAGTTTGTAAGATATAGTTTTGAATTGAATTAAGTTAAAAGGGAGGCAGACAAAATACCTTTTAGTCTATACCTGATGAAGCTTAGAATGAATGATTGATAGATTAATGAATAGATAGGTAAATAGTAGATTAATAGACAGATCAATAAACAAATAAATAGATAAGTAAATGAATACACAAGCACATTAAAGGATAAAAGGATGGATGGATAGATTAGATAAACAAATATATCAATAGCTAAATGAAGGTTAAGTGAATAAATGAACAAAAGAATAAGTAAAATTAGGGAAAGATATACGATGGGATAAGTGAATAATGAATTAATGTTCCCTCTATTTCTGATATATGCAAAGATAATACACACGCGTGGAAGGTAAGACAAAGGTTTAAAATCTTGGTGACTGTTAGATGAGTGTGCACGTTAGATAGCAGGCTGACATGGTTATGTATATATAGTTTCATATATATTTTGGAACATATATATTTTTTTAGTTTTCGTCAAAAATCGGCTAGTCTCTTTGAAGATGGTGGTATAGATTTTCTTGTTGACAGTCTGAGGTCCAAGGCTTCCCCGCCTTTGAGATACGGGACTTTCACAAATAGTGGCACTCAGAGCTGGCACAGTTGTTGTGCGGTTTTGTTATAAATAATCGTAAATCAGTGTACCCCGATTAGAGGATACATATATCACCGTGTTTAATAACATTCCATGAATTTTTACAAATTACTAAGGAGAAATTAGACCTTTGAAGTACGTTGAAACTTTGATTTAGGAAGTACTGACTCGTTTCCATTTATCGTTCTAGATAAAGTATGTGCCAAAAATTATTCGCAGCTGATGGAGGCTGTAATTTTTGTAAGTTGAATTACAATATAGTGGCTTCTCTAGCCAAATTGACTCGCCTTCCTTGCAAATATGTTTTGTTGTGTTCACTTAAACATTACCCATAATATTTCAGATCTATGCAAATACACTTTTCGTTGTTGCTGCATCGCTACTAATTAGGTTACAAAAACGTAAATTTAATTATAATGGATCGACCGTACATAGATATAAGTTACGTATTCAACAGGAAAATATATATTTGTACAATTCATATATATCGTGGTCAGGTTAGAGTGTTCACAATAGTATCTGTAACACTGGGTTGTTATTACCTTATTCTGGTCAACTGATATAACTTTTGCTGGTTAGATAATTTGCATTTGTTTAAACTCGTTGTGAATGTGAGTTCCTAAATTCATTATTCCAAAACCACCCGAAGAGAAAATACTCCTAACACCCAAAGGAATCCATTCTATGATTTAATTTTTTAATAAATAGCTTTGCTAAAGGTAAAATGCCTATGGAGTCTAAGTTAGCACCATCGAAGACAACAATCTAGGACTAATAGTTGTAGTAATTTTTTTTTTCTTTTTTATACTTTATATCACACATTCCACTACACATTCCAGGAATTAGGACTAATAATTATAGTAATTTTTTTTTTATACTTTATATCACGCATTCCACTCTACACAAAAGAGAATAGAAATATAATTTTAATATACATATTTTGTAATGTACGCAAAAGACACAGAACAGCTCGTTCTCATCTCCCATGCGCTAGCTTTACAATAAATAAATGAGTAAATGAATAAATAAATAAATAAATAAATAAATAAATAAATAAAATAAATTGGAGACGTAGGCCTATTCGGTAGTCGTGGTGTATACCTGGGAGCTGGGAGTCTTCTATAAGAGAAACTATGTTTAACGGATTACACTAACTCGTTTTCTTTTCTTCTTATCCGCCAGGTACGTCGACGTTGAGTATCTCTTCCTGCCTCAGCGAGCTGCTCTTGAACCAAGACTGGACAGTTCCAACTCAGTCGGCTTTGGCTGCAAGGTAGAGTTAATTTACTATTAATGAGTGACATGTAATAGAAAGTGAGATTTTTTTTCTTTTTTCTTTTGGAATATGGGAATGAAGGTATATTTATAAAGATCACAACTTGAATAGATACTTCGATTACAGGCGCCTGTTTTAAGGATTTCTCACGTTTGTTTCCTCATGCATGTTACATATATGTAATTCTATTCTTTTGTCCCCTGGAGAAAACTTGAACACAGTATGATTTTTCCATTAAATATAGAGTAACACAGACTACTGATAAGTACTGGTTTGTAGTTACGCATGGTAACTCTGTACCGCTACGTAAGGACACGAAACTACAGTATCTGTGATGGTTGTGAAGGGACTGAGAATTTGTGTGTTTTATCACCAATGAGGAGCGTTTCTGTTTTTTTTTTTTTTTTTTTTTTTTTTTTTTTTTTTTTTTTTTTTTTTTTTTTTTTTTTTTTTTTTTTTTTTTTTTTTTTTTTTTTTTTTTTTTTGGTGGGGGGTGGAAGTCACTCCGGAAAATGAGTTTTTCCTGGAAGTGAGAAAGGAAAGGTTTAACGAAAGTAGTAGAAGTTAGGTGTAGTCAAAGTTAAAAATGATCAACTTTCTCTTCTGAACGGATATTAGTCCTAAATCATAGATGCATGGTAAATGACTTGGTTCCTGAAAATGTCAGTGCACTCTAAAATATCAACTGCATAAAACATGCAATCAGTACCTCATATGGAGGTAAATAAGAAAGGAAAACGGGCGTCTTGGATCACGTGTTGGACTTGTGATCGACAGCTATTTCCCTCCCGAAAGAGAGCTCAGTGCTTATATATGACCGATCTATGGGTAATGCAGCGACCTAACACGCACACACACACCCAACTCCCCGCCCACACTAGTTGGAGTAACGACTCGCAGCGCAACGATACTGAAATTTGACCCCTGGGCGGAATTCATACCCGGACCTCCGTAATGGCAGCCGGGAACTCTACCAACTGCGCCAAGAGTTGTGTGGGTGTGTGTGTGTGTGTGTGTGTGTGTGTGTGTGTGTGTGTGTGTGTGTGTGTGTGTGTGTGTATGTGTGTGTGTGTGTCTGTGTCTGTGTGTCTGTGTGTGTGGGGATGGAATGGACTTATATTACTTTACTTGAAATGAGGGTCTTAAAATAAAAGAAAAACAGAATTACAACAATAATAAGGTTAGAGAAAAGAGGTGATAGGAAAAGCAGCGGAAATTGATAAAAAAAACCACAAGAAAAAAGTAAAATGTGGAAATAGCACAAATGTAGAAAGGCTAAAAAAAACTATTTAAAAAAAAAGAATAAATAAAAGGAGGAAAGACTGGAGCAAAGGAAGTTAGTAAAGAATAATTTTTTAAACGAGAGGGACATGTGGTTACTCAAGAACATAAGAATGAAGGAGACTGCAAGAGACCATAAGGCCTACACTAGGCAGCTCCGTATCCATCACCACCTGTCATCCCCATCCATAAATTTGTTTAATCGTTTCTTAAAACAACTGATAGTTTCAGCGCATACTACATGGTTACTAAGTTTATTCCATTCGTCGTCCACCCTATTAGTAAACAAATTCTTGCCTATTTCCTTTTTAAATCTAAAATAATGATAAACAAAAGTACAAAACGGAGCAAAGTATTTAATATAACAAGAAGTTTAGTGACAAAGAATCTGAAAAGAAACTAAACTGCAAAGAAAAAAGAAAAAGAAAAAGGAAGGAAATACATAGCATATTTAGACCAACAGACAGTGATGAAATAGAAGAGGAAGGATAAAAATAATATCAACTTCAAGAAGATGTAAAATGCAAAAAAGAAAAAAAAAATAATAAAAATAAAATAAAATAATAATAATAATAATAATAATAATAATAATAACTAACAATAATAATAATGATAATAATAATAATAATAATAATAATAATAATAATAATATATAAATAAATAAATAAAAACTGAAGTAATAATAAATAAAAATGGGGGAAACGTGACAGGAAAAGAAATATAAAAAATTCGTGTAAAAATATTCATATAAAGTTACTGGTTTGCGACCGTGTAAGGATTACGCCTCATTATGGAGCTCGAAAGCGCGTGATCTCAATCCTAGGCGTAGAAAAATATCTTCCCAAGCTCCTCCTGTCAACGTGACAAAAACGCCTTAGCTTCATTATTTTCGACATACTTCCACAATCCGGATGGCTCTGTTCCAATATCCATACAAGAGAGGATCCAAGCACTAATGCCATTTTATGGGAATTTTCCACAAATTTGTGGGAGAAGTTTGCTCACTTGTGATGTTTTGTGAGCAAATTACATGTTATAATGAACTTATTTGTGTATATAATAATTCCTTCTTTTTGTGGAAAAAATGTGAAAATCCAGATTTCTTTGTGGTAATTTTGTGGACAAAATCTCACTCATTTGTGGGAATTGGCATAGAGGCCC
>NC_134787.1:61041750-61061750 GCF_046742065.1 Oratosquilla oratoria
TCAATATGTGGTCACTTTTACTTATTGGTGTCTTATATTCAATCTTTTCCACTATTTCAGATTCTGATGTGATTATTAGGTCTAGTCTCGATGGTTCTTCTTCATTTCTGTACCTAGTGTTCTCTTGAATTCATTGTATCATTGTATGGTCAATAATCATCTCAAGTAGAACATTTCCCGATCAGTCGTCTCCACCCTTTACTGTCATCTCTTCCCAGCAGACTTCTTTGCAATTAAAGTCGCCCATCATAACTATTCTTCCTCCATCTTCCATTATCTTATTTAATGTTATCCTTGTGTCTTCTAACATACTTTTATGTTCACTCTCTTCCCACCAGGCTGTTTTTGGAGGCACATAATTTATTACAAACTTTCTGCTCTTCTTATCTCTGTCTTTCACTTCGATCATAATCATCTCTTCTCTATTCTTTCCATATGTGACACTCCTCACGTATATATCCTTCTTAGTCAGAAACATAACTCCACCCCCTTGTTTTGTTTATCTGTTTCTAATCCAATAATTATATGCATCATGTCCTACACTGTTGGGTGGTAGTGGACCTTTTAATTTTGTCTCAACAATTCCCATTATGTCCGGTTCTTTTTCCTTCAGATAATCATTCAGTTCGTTCAATCCTGCTATTACTCCATCTATATTTGTGTAAGACACTCTTAATTTTCTGCTACTTCCATTGTATTTTCACTTTCCCTTTTGTTTTTCTCTGTTATGACCCATTTCATCACTTTCATATTCACTACTCTCCAATAGAATTCCTCTTTTTCTGACTCTGTTCTGTTCTCGCTTTTTTCCCTAGCTTCTTGTCTTTTCATTTTTTTCCTCTCTTTCCTCTTTATTCATTTCTCTTTTTATCCATATCTTTTTATATTGTTCACTGTTTGCTAGTTTCCCTGTTTTCGCTAAGATATTCTCTGCTGTCGTTTGTGACCTGAGTTTTATCTTAATTGATCTGGTCTTATCTGTATATTTCCCGAGCCTATACATTTCTTCGATTTGTTTTACGATTTCAGGGTCATCTTCCTGAACTAATTCTTATGAACTGTTTACTTTTTCTTTTTCCTCTTTAATTCTTGTAGTCCTATTTAGATTATACTTTTCTCCCATCCCTAAAATAATTATACATTTCTTTTTATCTGCTAAGTCTCTTACTATAGTCTCCTTCTGTCTCATCACTTTAATAACTGTGTCTTCAGTTTGTTCTTTCATTTGCTGTTTTACTATATCATTAAATGCAACTCTTTTGTTTTCTTGGATTTTTTTCCAAATCTGTGCTTCTTTTGCTATGGATTCTTTATTCTCTTTATTCTTCTTCTTTAATTCCCCATTCTCATCTTTTACTTCTTTTAACTGTCTTTTTGATACTTCTATTTCTTTAGTTAGTTTTTGGTTCACCTTCTCTAATTCTTCAAATTTTTCAACTCGCTGCGTGATCCTTGTGAGATCACCGAACCTATCCTCCCAATGTTTGAATTTTTTTCAAGTTTTTCTTCTAGGTTTGCTAATCGGGGAGGGTTGGCTTCCCCCCCCCACACACACACATTAAATCCTTGGAAATTGGTATCTTCCCTTTTCATTTTGCTGCTCTTATCTATATTTCTAATCTTTACACTTTTGTTTATATGGCGTCTGCCTGCCTAGACCAAGTCCTCTCTTTCTTCATTTCCTTCCATTTCCTTCAGTAACCCCTCCCCTTCTCCTTTTTCATCACCTTCCCACTATACCACGAGCTTTCCCCTTCCCTGTAAATACAAAAAGACAAAAAGATACTTCCTTGACATTGAGATCCACGAAAATTTCACTTTTTCTTCGGAGCTCCAATCTTCGCCGTCCATCCGACGAATGTGTGTGTGTGTGTTTGTGTGTGTGTGTGTGCGTGTGCTTGTGTGTGTATGTGTGTGTGTTTGTGTGTGTGTGTGTGTGTGTGTGTGTGTGTGTGTGTGTGTGTGTGTGTGTGTGTGTGTGTGTGTGTGTGTGTGTGCGTGCGTGCGTGTGTCTACATTGCGATACCAATAGCGCAGAAACATACGTAACTATATAGCCTTCGTACCAAGCCCTTGTTTGTGTTGATCCCAGTATTTGAACTCGGTCATGTTCCCAGGATCTATCCAAGGCTCTAGATGGACTAGAGTTGTTGGGGGGAACTGCCGACGGGTGCCTGTATTGTGTTGACTTATGAAAGGAAAGTAATTTTTTTCATTCTACTCTTTGAATGGTTAATTTTTACCGTAAATGATAGGGTATGGTTTGAAAGAGCAAAGCTCACTAATTGTGGAAATATATGAACGTATGTCTTTTGTCTCTGATAGGAAAATTATTCATAACTATTCATAATATATAGAACAGTCGTGCATATACTCAACCAAGGGTCCTGGGGTCCAGGAGGTAATTGAGAGCAGGCGATTTTATTCTATCGTTTGAACTATATTACAAAGGCTAGGTAGATGTTTTACATAAATAAGGTGTTAGAAAACTATACTAAAAAGGCTAGGTAGATATTTTACATAAATCAGGTGTTAGAAAACGAATAACTTAAAGATTGAATTAATCAATATATGAGTTTAATGAAGATACATTAGTAATACATAGACAGAAAAAGTATAGATAATTAATTGGTATTGATTTACTGTTTAAAGAACTTCCTGGTTTCAGTAATTGCGATGTACTAATAATAAAACACCATGACTTTACATATATTACTTAGATCACTGTTAACCCACTATCGGAGAAATAATAACGGAAAGTACAGAGAAACTGTATATTTCGACTACTCTCTGTAGTCCTCTTCAGCAGAAAATGAATCATTTTCTGCTGAAGAGGACTACAGAGAGTAGTCGAAATATACAGTTTCTCTGTACTTTCCGTTATTATTTCTCCGATAGTGGGTTAACAGTGATCTTTTACAAATGTGTTATAACATACTAGTTTCCATATATTAGTTATGACTGAAACGCAGTTATATCAGTAGGCACTCAATAAAAGGTCTTTTAAAAAATGACTAACGAGTAGATGTAAAGAAAGACATGGTAATTCACTATACCAATGCTTACCAAGCAGTGAGAGCTTTAAATGAAGTGATATACAAGCATCTTTGTTTCCAAGCAGTTTTTTTTTTTTTTTCAAATAAGAGCTCTGAGGCCTAAGGTAAGAATAAATAGATAATAATAATAGTAATAATAATGATAATAATAATGACAATGATGATAATAATGATAATGATGATGATAATGATGATAATAATGATAATAATAATAGTAATAATAGTATCATAATATGATAATATGATACGATAATAATATAACAATGATATGTTAATAATGATAATAATAATATGACAGTATGTTGATAATAATGATAATGATGATAATGATAATGGTAATGATGATAATGAAAATTATAATAATAATGATAATGATAATGATGATAATAATAATGATGATAATGATAATAATAATAATAGTAATAATAATAATAATAATAATAATAATAATGATTAATTAATTAATGATAAAAAAGTAGGTCGAGAGAAACTTCCTCCTGGTATAATGAATAGACCCGCAGTATTTTCCCTCTAAATGCGCGAAACAGCTGCCATATTTCAACTCGAAGAAAAAAAAATCAGTATATATTCATACTAATATGAATAGCGTGGAACAGTTTTTATGTTTTAATTGGGAATTTTCTCTTTATCAATATATATACACATATAGATAAAATCGAGTGGTTATGTTACCACACGTCACCGAAGCTTGTGTTGATTGCTGGTTATATAATCAGACTGAGTGTACAAGCGTATCGGGAACTGGTGGATTGACATCACTACCAACCTTGGGTTCTCTGTGAATAGGATGACTGTGTTCCAAACAACACTGGTACACTTCGATATTGCAAAACGATTCAAGCAAGGAAATGAGTTGCATTTGATTTAGAACAGTAATAATGTTTCCAGCGGCTTTTTCTGAGTTGTAGTTGTTATGGAAATATATACGGTGGTATTCTTAAAAAAAATTATTTCCTTATATAAATCTTTGGAAGGAAGAGATTTATACAAGGGAAGATTTTTTTCCTAAGAATGCTACCGTAAGAAAGTATTCTTAAAAAAAAATATTTCTTTATATTAATCTTCCCCTTTCAAGGATTTATACAAGATTTGTATAAGGAAAGACCTTTTTAATAATCTAATATAAATCCTTGGAAGGAAAAGATTTATATAAGGAAAGATTTTTTTTGGGGGGGGAATGCGGTCGTATTCTTAAAAAAAAATATTTCCATATAATCTTGCCCTTCCAAGGATTTATATAAGATTTATATAAGGAAAGATTTTTTTGAGAATACCACCGATAATCTTCTATCTAGTTCTATTTCGAAATATTTTGCAGCTGTATTAAAATTAACGTGAAGTGAGTGTTAGGACATGAGGGTGTAACTTTGTTCGGTTAAATGCGAGTGTCGCATTTTTTTAGTCGAGGTTTCGAGTCCTGGAAGACTCTCCGATTTTTAGCAGTGGCTTTTACTTGCTCCAGCAGTGCAGTTTCAGAAGGTAAAGGCGACGGTTTCGGCCGCAGCCACGCGACATCAGGCGTAGGATTCTCATGCCATAAACCCGGGTGAGAATCCCTACTTGAGAATCATTATCAGTGTCGACATCAAAGTTTATCTATTGAGGGAGCGTCAAGACTCAAAATATATTATATTAATATGTAACAGATTTATTCGCCTTAAGTGGAAGTAATTTACTGTAAAACTTAAATACAAGTGAAAATATTGAAAGGTACACGAAAATATGTAGAATTCACGTAAAACGTACTGAATAAAGAGATGAGGACGACTAAATTATTTCAAATAGGATAACTTTTATGATTTTGGGGGTAATAGAGGCGCAAAAGCTACTCTATTTTTTTTAGAAAGTATAGAGAAAATAAAATTGTGTATTTAAGCTTCAAATGATATATTTGATTTTGCTGAAACCCTTTATCCAATTTTTTTTTTTTTTTTTTTTTTTTTTTACAGGCACTTTGATGTATTTTCTTTTTCCATGCACCGTTTACAGTAAGTTTTGGAGCAATTGGCTTTTTTGGATACTTTGAAGTCTGAGGAGAGAGGAGGATGGCTAACGCATTGCAATTAGTTTTTTTGGTAATATTCGCAAGTCATCCCCACTTGCTTTGATCACATGTATTTGTGAAACATAGGGTTCGTATTGGGTAGAGTAATTTTCATAAACAGCATGTTCTGTGGAAATTGCCACTTTTCTCTATACAAAGTAAGTTGATTTATCAAGCAGATAGAATAATAAGATAAGATTATGAAGATAAGATTAATATTAAATGCATATAGATGCTTTAACATTTGCACTCATTAACCACGGAAATGTAATCTTTGTACAACAGTAATGGTCTACGTAATAGATCGCTTCATATATAATGTTATTAAAACACTATTTTAAAGGATTTTGTATATTTTCACATAAATGCTATTACCAATAAGCTGCCTCCCTTGTAAGGGGTAAAAAGCCTTTGGTATATGTATGTATGTACCAATAAGCTCGTCTGGTGTCTTGTAAAACGAATATATTCAAAAATATTTTATGAACAGTTCGGGTGGCTTCTGTGAATATATATCAAGTTCACTTTTATGTTAAATATTTACCGTAAAACAAAGTATGTCGGTCGTAAATGACTAATTCATATGAAAAATATATAACTCAAAGATATACACCTCCAGTTCCCTGAAGACACCCAGCCGTGTCTTGATACATACGGACCACCTTATCCATTACCTTCAGTAATGTCTGCAAGGCTAACTTCGTACAATAATCATAGACGCCAGCAAGGTCTATGCGTTCGTTTGTCATTGAGGTCTTCCACCATACTAGATAGTGGACCATTTGCCTGTATACTGACGTTATCAAGTCGTATAATATTGGAGTTCCATGATCATGGAATTTTAGCAAACCAGGAAATATGAGATATTCCATGAATTAGCCACGAGCTGCTTCGTGAGGATGGATCCACAAGAGGGCCTATCTAGACTTCTATTTCAATGAAGTCTTTTATAGACTTGCCAAAGCAAAATCATATTCCATTTGGTGCCTCCTGAGTCCCGATAAATGTTTACTTTTCACAGAACTGAATGGCCGATCTTGTACACAGTTGGACTTTAATTTTCTTACAGGCCAATATTTCATTCCTAGAAACACCCAGATATTGAATGGCGTTACTGCTATCCCCTTATCTAATTCCTTTGAGAAAGTCTCGTGAAACTAATCTCCCCGTCTTCTCCTTTACTGCATGAGAGGACGGAGAGGGGGGGTCGCCGATTTAATGAAGCGGCCTTGCTGTGGATGTGCTGTGTCTTGCGACACTGCTTCTGACCCAGGGCAATGGACAAGATACAGGGATAACCCGTCATCCAGGAGGTGTCAAGATAAGAGGGAGGGTAGAGGGTGGAGGGGAGTGAAGTGTATTGGGGATGGAATGGGTGGGAATGGTTTTTATGCCGTTGTTTTTTTGGCTACCTCCCTTGTAAGGGGGAAAAAGCCTTTGGTATATGTATGTACATAAGACTTTATTGAAATAAAGAACAATTCAATGCCACTTTACCTCTAACTTTCTCCTATCGCATACATTTCCAAACTCCGTCACTAACTCCCTTAATCCCTCCTCTGACCCTGCCACAAGCAGTATCATCAGCAAACAACAACTGGCTCACCTCCCACTAAAAGCAGATGAGATGTACAAGGGTAGTGGATGGCAGTGAGCTGGAAGTAAGTCTAAAAGGAGACGGGCTGGAGGAAGTGTATAGCTTTAGGTATTTGAGGTCGCATATATTTATTTTGTTCTTTTATTTGTTCTCGTGTTAACATAAACCTTGCACAAATAGTAACCAATAGGATAGCACAGTAGCTATCAGTCCTCGTGATATTCATAATCGAAATTAATCTTAACTCTATTCATGTGTATGTATATATATATATATGTATGTATATATATATATATATATATATATATATATATATATATATATATATATGTATGTATATATATATATATATATATATATATATATACACACACATTAGTGTACGACCATGTGTGTGTTTCTGTGTATGTGTATATATCTATACATATGTCTTTTTATATACACATGAAAATATATATTCTTGAAATCGGACAATTTAATGGCCATAACAACTGTTCTTATTATATGATAAAATAGATGTGTTCTGCGTTGTTTTTATGCAATTAGGAATTCTGAATATCATAGTGATATTTTACAATTTGTAAAAGGAATATGGATATTGTTATATTGTCTTATATTATTCTCAACTGGTATTTTCAACTCGTCCCAAAGTTGATACAGTTTAGCTGAGAAAATGTGTTGCAAAAATAATAGAAATTTAATGTACGTTATCTAATCTATATATGACCACTATATTTTCAAAGGAACTTCAGACTGAAAATTGCTGGCAGGATGTTTGCATTCCAATGATCCCCGCGAGGGAAATCAAGTGCGCATAATACAAACAGTACGGGTTTTACTATCAGAAGATAATGGTGATGATGATGAAGATGACGGTGGTGATGATGATGATGATGATGATGATGATGATGATGACGACGAAGATGATGACTACGACAACGATAATGACGATAATGATGATGACGACGACAACGGTGACGACGACAACGGTGATGATGATTATGATAATTATGATGATGATGACGAAGAGGATGAATACGACTTTGATAATGACAACAACGATGATGACGACGGCAACGGTGATGATAACGGTTTTGACGATAATGATGATGATGACGACAACGATGATGATGATGATGATGATGATTGTCACGACCAATCTAAGTGGTACGCTATATCGAGACACAGAAAGAAAGAAAAATATTACATAGCCTTGAGCAGCTCGCACGATGCGTTTTAGAGAATCTCAGGTTGGGTAATCATACTCTTCGTTAACATTAATGATTATTTACTTAAGTTAAACACATTCAAAATATATATGACATAGAAACATAGAAATCCACAAAAAAGTAAAATAACATAACGCACAGAATAATTATATGAAAACCTTAATCATCATAAATAGGATGAAATGAACTTAATACAATGTTACCAGACAGGGTAGCTAGTGTTTGAGTTGTGTGCAGCACGTAAGAACTGGCGGGCGGACTTAAGCCTTGATTAAGGTGGAGAGGAGACGAGAGTATTGATTCTGGTTACTAGAATTCGAGCCAACGTTAAAGTGACTGGGACGTCTTGGTGTCTCGGAGCAAATAAGTAGTTTGAAAGCCAGATATGAAATAAATACTCTTCACTACAGAATCATGATTTTACATATAAATATCACATGACAATGAATGACAGGAATCATAAAAAATGTCTAGTTATATATTTTATTTACGCAAGGGGTTGACAATAATGATGATGGTGATGATGATGATGATGATGATGATGATGACAACATGATGGTGGTGATGATGATGACGACAAGTTAGTAATGAAAACGACTGTGATGAGAATGAAAGTGATTATGAAGGTGATGACAATGGTAATTGTGAAATTAACACACAAACACACACACACACACACACACACACACACACACACACACACACACACACACACACACACACACACACACACGCACACGTATAGTTTGAGAAAAGAGAGAGAAACAATCAATTGGGAGAAAATACCACAAGAAAGAACGAGGTAAAAGAAAGAAGCAGAAATGCTAGAGGGAAATATTGAAAGATGCAGTGAAAAAGAAGAGAGAAGAAGAGAGACAAGAAAAAAATACGAAAAAGAAAAGAAGGACGAAGACAGAGAGCTAGGACGAGAGAGAGATAGATAGAGATAGATAGATAGATAGAGAGAGAGAGAGAGAAAGAGAGAAAGAGAGAGAGAGATGTGTTAGAAAGAGATAGACGATACACGGAATCATATTAGTGAGCGCTTCTGCACCTCAGATCGCAACTGCAGCTGGATCCGTCCGTTGTTCAAACTTCGAAGTTAATATCTTCCGAACTCCTGGCTTACTTTCTTTGGAGAAATTTACAGCTTCGTGTCATGCAATCTATCTAAGTGGTACACCCGAGTCTGCTGAGCTCCTGCATCAAGACTCTGCAACCACGCGTAAGTTCTGTTGAGGAGTTTCCGGCTACTTCTGTATATTCGAAATAAATTTTAATGAGAATGAAATAAATAATAATACAGTCATTGTGATGCCTAACTATAAGCACTTCGTTTGAAAACCGTAAGAACGTAGCAGAAAGAAATGAGGTGTATAGAATTAGATGGATATATTTAACCTTTGGTGAGGTTAATACTAATGATGTGTTGTAGGACTTTGAGTATACTCCCATTTGTCGCTCTGTAGCTTCCAACGCTGCCACATCGTTTCTTCTTCTTCTTCTTCTTTTTCTTCTTCTTCTTCTTCTTCTTCTTCTTCTTATTCTTCTTCTTCTTCCTCTTCTTCTTCTTCTTCTAAATCTAGTTTTTCTTGTTGTTGTTGCTGTTCTTGTTCTTGTTCTTGTTATTTTTCTTCCTCTTCCTCTCCTCCTCTTCTTCTTTTTCTTCTTCTTCTTCTTCTTCTTCTTCTTTTTCCTATTCTTCTTCTTCTTCTTTCTCTTCTTTCTCTTCTGCTGCTGTTGTTACAAAGCTATAGCTACTACCCTCACTACTTCTGTTGCTTCAGGGCTGTTTCCCTCCCCTGGAGGCATTATTAGCCTTGAAGCGACCATGTCTCCGCAGAATTAATAGATGTAATAAGGTGAGTTGTTCCCTTGGTGGGCAGTTAGTGAGCTCATCAGCGCTGCTAGAGCCTTGCGTGCGCGAGGCTGTTGCCAGCGGTGGAGGCAAAAACCATACATCATCTCGCTCGCATAGCTCATCTTGTGTTTGGATAATATGCGAACGTGTTTCACATAGTATTTGTAGTTTGCGTTTACATATCCCACTTCTTAATATCCTCTCTCCCTCTTCTTCTTTCTCCTCGTCTATCTCTCTCTTTCTCTCTCTCTCTCTCTCTCTCTCTCTCTCTCTCTCTCTCTCTCTCTCTCTCTCTCTCTCTCTCTCTCTCTCTCTCTCTCTGTCTGTCTCTGTCTGTCTGTCTTTCTCCAGATCCAAAAAATACACATTTCACCCAACAATTCCACTCGCGTGCAATACATTGATCGCTTTCGAGTAAAAACTTAGTATTTTTATTTCACAGAACTTTTTTCCTAAAATCAAATTCATCATCTACAAGGACTCTCACTCGCGATTAATTCAATAACCTGGTTTCTGCAATTCTTTTATACAAGTTGGATATCATAATGGCCAAGGATACTATTCTGTAAGTCCACCCTACTTTCTTCCTGACAAATCGTGAAAACGTTTGACGTTAAAAGTCATAGGACACCTCTCTCCCCTACAACGAAATTTGTTTAATCAAGTGCTCTCAGCTTGCGAGTGGTAACATATGATGAATACTCGTATAAGAGTTATCGTTTCCATCAAATTGATTTTTACATGTGAGTTAGTAATCATCCTAACTGGAGTAAATATTATGGTAAGCATTTAATAACATTTTATTCAACACATTTTTTATTACCAGAACCAATTGACAGGTCTCTCATTTGCTCTCTCTCTCTCTCTCTCTCTCTCTCTCTCTCTCTCTCTATATATATATATATATATATATATATATATATATATACATATATATATATATATTTATACTTGGTCCGTCCTTTCACTAGGCTTATTAAAGGGTAATAGTTTCCGTTTCCGTGAAATGTTCGTTTCTTTTTTGTATACATCTGGAAAGTCGATAATTGCAGTTTATATGGCAGTCTCATACACCATATGGCAATGTAGAATGTCAAAAAAGGTTCATACGATCATTTTTCTTAATGATCAACACGAAAACACTCAGATTTAGCCGGCAGGGATACAAAAGCATTTTATGTCTTGGTTCTTATAACCTTCACAGCTGTAGTTTGTGTACCTATTGATCTTCACAGTCTGTCGCCAGGTGACAGGTTGGCTGTGTCAACAACAAAAAATATCAAGATATAATGAGACTGAATGCAGAACGAAAAATAAACCATTAAACAGCTGAATATCAAATGATAAATAAATAAGCAGGTGCTCTGGCATATGGCTCTGTTGTTTACTTGGAGTTAACTGAATTCTTCGTGTTGTGTGGATTTGCATTTTATGTTTGTCCCTAAAAACTTAACTAGGAAGCAACGAGTGTTGTTAGTTCTTCGTGAAAACTAAGTACGGACGGCAGTTAGCAGTTGACGTAATTCCTCGGGAGTAAATTCATTCCCATGTTGAAGAATTTTAGACAACCGATAGCCTTGTGGTCAAAGCGTCGGCATCGTATTTTCGCGAGCCTTGGTTCGAATCCGGGGACGACAGTCGGAATTATTTGAATGACTACACCGTCAGTGGTGATTCCACTCAACCGATAGCCTAGTGGTCAAAGCGTCGGCATCGTATTTTCGCGAGCCTTGGTTCGAATCCGGGGACGACAGTCGGAATTATTTGAATGACTACACCGTCAGTGGTGATTCCACTCAACCGATAGCCTAGTGGTCAAAGCGTCGGCATCGTATTTTTGCGAGCCTTGGTTCGAATCCGGGGACGACAGTCGGAATTATTTGAATGACTACACCGTCACTGGTGATTCCACTCAGGTTGTACATAAAAGATCTTTCCAAGCCTTCAATCTAATCATTCATTTTTAACTGTTATTTTTGTACTATGAACCTCATACAATGTGATTTTTGTGTGTACATGAAAAATGACTGTAAAATTGTTTGATTACAAATACATACGTTATCAAGAATTCATTTAATATTAAACTATCTATATGAAATAAATGCAGAGCATAAAAAGGTAATATGAATTATTAACTATATGATGCCTTCTCACAAATAGGAAGGAGCAAAGAATACTTGAAAAAAAAACTTGAATTATTTCATACTGTTTTTAATATTTCCTCTAGCCCTTCTCCTCCTCACTTGTCTTTTGCTTATTAAAATAAATGAACGTGGCAGGATCATTCCAGAAATATAACGCAGTAAAATTTCAGTACGTAATTTAAGGTAAGGAAGAAAAATCATAATTCCATATCAAGGGAGTCTATAGCGTCGGTGTAGACGTGATTGAGGCAATAATAGGATATCTCGGCTCACCTTTCATGGTCATTCAGGGATGCAACAAAGAGCACAAGTTATCTCTGAAGATAATCTCCACAGGGGGAATTATCTTTGCAGCCGACGACTTCCCGTCATTCGTGAAATACGAATATGAAATGCAGCGCCCATAAAGGTAGTGACATAATTAAATCAAGCCTGATTCGTTTCTTGTGGATATTTCTTTATGATAATTTATTCGGCCATTTGAATGCCCTAAACTTAGATAATTCTTTTGATGTGGAGATCTCGCGATTAACTGTAATCACTCTGGCTTGGCATGGTACCTGATCACTTCGGGACGTATGTCGAGGCAAGTGATCACTTCGTGACGTCGTATGTCGAGGTGAGTGATCACTTCGTCACGTATGTCGAGATAAGTGATCACTTCGTGACATATGTCGAGGTAAGTGATCACTTCGCGACGCATGTCGAGGTAAGTGATCACTTCGTGACGTACGTCGAGGTAAGTGATCACTTCGGGACGTTTGTCGAGGTAAGTGAACACTTCGGGACGTACCCGTGTATGTCGAGGTAAGTGATCACTTCGGGACGTATGTCGAGGTAAGTGATCACCTCGTGACGTCGTATGTCGAGGTAAGGGTCGTTCATCACCGAACGAAAGAGGGACTCGGCAATGCATCTAATCTCTTTTCAGTTGCTCTCCGGGTTCATCTCCCTTCCATTTCCCTAATGAACGAGTTCCTCTTTACATATTCAATATTCATTCGCGTGGAAGAGACGTACTCGACCCATAACGACATGTCGATGGTCCGCCTAGTTTTCCAGGTGGCTGGAAATGAAAAAAACTGGAATACGAGATTGGAAAACAAAACCAACTGCATAAAAAATAGAATGACAAAATAGAAAGTAATTAATATGGAAATCTACAGTGTAGAGAAGTGGTAACGACGTGTATGGTACATTTTGGCTACTGTGCTAATTATGGAGATTCATGAACTTCCTGAGTTCTAATGAGATAGTTAGAGAAGGATGAACGTGCGTGTGAGCATCTTTGGTTGAAATTTAGCGTAAGGCTATAGAACAAGGGTTCTCAGCCTTACTAGGCTCATTCACCCCTTTCACCATTTGTCTGAATGTCATTCCCCCCTCCTTTCCAAGATTGCCTGTTTCAAAAAGTGTATTCTAAATAATATGCAAATATTACTAAAAATACTTTTATTTTTTCCAAATTAGTATATATTTTTCCCATATTGGTATAAATCCAGCCCAGGTGACAGGCCAGATAGGCCAAAACCTATAATTCCTTTCCTCACCGCGTAAACTGACTGTGGTCACAAATCACCCCCAGAAAACCCAAAATTCCCCCCTGGGGGTGAATTTCACCCCTAATGAGAACCCCTGCTGTAGAACGTAGTCACTTACTAAATACTTACGTTTGATATCAGAAGATGTCGTCTCCCTTTTTTTATTAAAAAAGAGAAAAAAGGTAAAAGAATAATATGTTAGAGTAAAAAAAATACAACAATAACAACTATTTGATGTTATCATTATCATATCTGTCATTATAATAGTAATTGTGATTGTAATGTTCAGAAGGGAAAGGGCAATAACAACTATTTGATGTTATCATTATCATATCTTTCATTATAATAGTAATTGTGATTGTAATGTTCATAAGGGAAAGGATTATCTAACATTCAGTGATGGATCAATCCATCAGATGACACAGGTCTCTAAGTGATGATTACATCGAGGGAAGTTTGATTTTGTAGTTAGGCCTATCTGATGCTGATGCTTTTCTAGAACTGTGTATTATCCTAAACGCAACTATCCTAGAGTGTGTTTTACTTCTATCTAGAAGACTTTTCATGTGACTAGAAGAACAGAATAACATAAGAATATTTTTCTAGAACTGTGTGCTATCCTAAACGCAACAATCCTTGAGTGTTTTTTACTTCTCTCTAGAAGACTTTTCATGTGACTAGAAGAACAGAATAACATAAGAATACTTTTCTAGAACTGTGTGCTATCCTAAACGCAACCATCCTAGAGTGTTTTTTACTTCTCTCTAGAAGACTTTTCATGTGACTAGAAGAACAGAATAACATAAGAATACTTTTCTAGAACTGTGTGCTATCCTAAACGCAACCATCCTATAGTGTTTTTTACTTCTCTCTAGAAGACTTTTCATGTGACTAGAAGAACAGAATAACATAAGAATACTTTTCTAGAACTGTGTGCTATCCTAAACGCAACCATCCTAGAGTGTTTTTTACTTCTCTCTAGAAGACTTTTCATGTGACTAGGAGAACAGAATAACATAAGAATACTTTTCTAGAACTGTGTGCTATCCTAAACGCAACCATCCTAGAGTGTTTTTTACTTCTCTCTAGAAGACGTTTCATGTGACTAGAAGAACAGAATAACATAAGAATACTTTTCTAGCACTGTGTGTTATCCTAAACACAACCATCCTAGAGTGTTTTTTACTTCTCTCTAGAAGATGTTTCATGTGACTAGAATAACAGAATAACATAAGAATACTTTTCTAGAACTGTGTGCTATCCTAAACGCAATCTTCCTAGAGTATTTTTTATTTCTCTCTAGAAGACGTCTCATGTGACTAGAAGAACAGAATAACATAAGAATACTTTTCTAGAACTGTGTGCTATCCTAAATGCAACCATCCTAGAGTGTTTTTTACTTCTCTCTAGAAGACGTTTCATGTGACTAGAAGAACAGAATAACATAAGAATACTTTTCTAGAACTGTGTGCTATCCTAAACGCAATTTTCCTAGAGTATTTTTTACTTCTCTCTAGAAGACTTTTCATGTGACTAGAAGAACAGAATAACATAAGAATACTTTTCTAGAACTGTGTGCTATCCTAAACGCAACCATCCTAGAGTGTTTTTTACTTCTCTCTAGAAGACTTTTCATGTGACTAGAAGAACAGAATAACATAAGAATACTTTTCTAGAACTGTGTGCTATCCTAAACGCAACCATCCTAGATTGTTTTTTACTTCTCTCTAGAAGACTTTTCTTGTGACCAGAAGAACAGAATAACATAAGAATAGAGGATACTTTAAGATCCCATAAGGACTACTCAAGACAGTTCCATGTCCCTTACCACCTTTGGTTCTTATCCATAGAGTTATCTCATCTTTTCTTAAAACAACCAGTTGTTTCAAAGATAACTACGTTGTTACTAACTCTGTTTCAGTCGTGGGTCTCATGTCTGATGGATTTGGTGAAGTATTTGTTATGGTACTCTGTCTTGGAAAGGCTGTTGAGTGATATGAGTGTGAATGTGTTTTTGTATAGATGCACTCTGGTACATGCAGTAAGTTGTCATGTATATTTGATCTCTGATTAGCATTTTATAGCATAGAACTGTGTACCTATCATTTTCATGTGATTTTCTATGGGAAAGATTGTAGTTTCTGTGTTCAGATTTCCTATTTCGATATTTTTTCATGGATCCAGTTTTTACTCAGAATTGGAGAATTAAAGTTGTTTGCGATATACAAAGGAAAAAATTCTGGAACAATAGAATTCCTTGAAAATAGTTTCTATAAGTCTGCGCCTCATTCAAGACGTGTATGTAGACGCGTTTGCTGTCAAGGAAGATGCATAAACACAATAGTCTGATACTCGGAGAACTTTGCTGCTTTATACATCGACGACTTTCTCTGTAGGTATTCATAAACGAAAATTTATATTGAGTGGTAATCTCTATTTCTCATTGCCCCCATATCTACCTCTTTATCTATCTTTATCTACTCTCTCTCCTTTCTCTCTCTCTCTCTCTCTCTCTCTCTCTCTCTCTCTCTCTCTCTCTCTCTCTCTCTCTCTCTCTCTCTCTCTCTCACTTTATCTCTCTCACTTTATCTATTTATCTATCATTCTATCTATCTATGTATATATTTATCTATGTCCTCTCTACCTAAATAGATTAATAAATGAAAAGGTAAGCTAATGAATAAAATGTAGAAATCCCATTTTGCTTATTCTACAGTTGCAATGACATAAAAGAAAATAATATTGAAAATAGAACTACAATATACATTTTCGATAACAGAAACACAGGATCATGACAATATTGATGAAAATAAAACGACACAAAAATATAACACAGCAGACACAGCCTTGTATAAAGTATACACACAATAGTAATATTTGAAATATATTTTTAAGCCGAGTTTCATACAAGCAGCTTTTGATGCCTGCTACTTGCCCGGGTAGATTCAACAACAGAACAAAAATGAGGTTTTAGTCACTGTTAAAGGCTCCGTAGTTTAATCTTCTCTCATACCTTCACCATATAAACAGCATAACATAACCATGAAGCATAAGTCATGATCCAGAAATAAGCCTCATGTCATCACACTCGACGCCAAAAGATAAAGGACAGAAAATCATAGCGCGCTCGATAAAACAATGAAACTCGTGAGCCGATCGTTCTAGCTGGCAATATTGTAGACTCCTGTGGGACGTGCGACCTGATTGCCGAACGCGACTTCTAGTGTATATGTTAAAAAAAATAAAAAAATAAAGTCTACCACTCTTGTCACTTGTTCTCTAACTTCCATTTATTGGTAACCTATTGGTTCCAGTGGACCACTGTACAATGTACAGTGCTGTACAGTGTATAGTACTGTAGCAAATGTACAGTACTGTAGCAAATGCCAGCCAATATACAGGGGTTGGACAAAATAACGGAAACACCTAACATTTTGACATCATAATCTTTGAACATGTTTTAAACAATCAAAACTTGACATATTTTAATGTTTTTTTTTTTAATATTATTGTTGCACTTCTGTAATGTAGTGTTCCTTTTGATTAATTTTTCCAACACCTTTTATTTTTCAAAAACCTTTATTTTTTGTTAAGTTGCTCTTCTTCCGCACTGTCGTGTTTTTGGACTGTTTTAGTAGTACAACTGTTTCTATTGTTTTTCATAATTCTACTGCTGTTGGAGCTGGTAAATTTATTTTAGCATAGGTAGAAAAAATAAAATAGAAAAAAACGTATACCTTATCCACCTAGAAATATCTAATTTCTTGCAATGTAATAAAGATTTGGCTGAGAACATAAGTAAAGTATGTATGGTGATTATTTTATTTTATTTTATTTTATTTTTGCATTAGAAGAACAAGTCGTCACACATTCCTTGAAACTCCTGAAGTGAACGCTGAAACTATCGGTTTTAAGAAACGATTAGACAACTTTATGGATGGGGATGACAGGTGGTGATGGATACGGAGCTGCCTAGTGTAGGCCTTATGGTCTCTTGCACTCTTCTTCATTCTTATGTTCTTATGAAGAAAAAATGTAAAAATTCCAAACGATCTGGTCATTACAGATGGCTACACATTGCCGCAACATATTCCTCCGATTACCGAGGGAATCTTCATTACAAATACTAGTCCTCGGAGAAAGAGGCACAAATACAAATATTTTGGGATCACAATCCCCCGAGAAGACCACTGACAATGAAGAGTTTGAGTCCAGGTAATTTTGCAACCGCACTCCCTCCTCCTCCCCCCCCTCGACATATTCGTGTCTACCATTGCAAGGTCGCAATTTCTCTCTCTGATTCTCTGTCCTTCTCCCTCTATTTCTCTACCACTTATTCTCTCACTGTTAGTCTCTCTCCTCTTTCTTCTCCCCCCTCTCTCTCTATACACACACACACATATATATACATATGTATGTATATATATATATATATATATATATATCCATATATACATACATATATGTATATATATATATATATATATATATCCATATATACATACATATATATATATACATGTATATATATATATATATATGCATATATATGTATATATTTATATATATATATATATATGAGAGAGAAATAGGTTGGGAAGGGCAAATGAGGATGTGTTGGAAATAGAGTTTATTTCCCTAACGTTTCGACCAACTTGGTCATCTTCTCTGAAGAAGACCAAGTCGGTCGAAACGCTAGGGAAGTAAACTCTATTCCCAACACATCTTCGTTTGCCCTTCCCATTTCTCTCTCATTTGTCTGAAATAGTTTTCAAATATACAGATATATATATATATATATATATATATATATATATATATATGTATATATATCACATTCTTAAAAAAAGACCAACAGAGAGACTTACAAAAAAGAAAAACGCGAATAGGGTAATCAGATGCGCACTTATGTTTGCCACTTAAAAAAGAAAAAAAAGAAAAAAAAACCCGACCATTCTGAACGGTCTTGTTCCAGCACCGCTTAAATTCTACATCTGCTTCCGTAATACTTTTACCACTGTCAAGAACATGAATCATATCAAGTGCTTCCCCTCCTCTGTGACCGGCCTCCTCCGAGGGAACCAAAGATTTATGATTCCTGGAACCTGGAACGCCGTTCGCGCCGTCATTCCAGGATCTAACTAGCAAAACAGCACCAATTGTTTGTCAGTGGGTCCCTTCTTACAACACAAGTTCTCAATGGGTCCCGTCTTACAGCGCCAGTTGTTTCTCAGTGGGTCCCTTCTTACAACATCAGTTGTTTCTCAGTGGGTCCCGTCTTACAGCACTAGTTGTTTCTCAGTGGGTCCCTTCTTACAGTGCCAGTTGTTTCTCAGTGGGTCCCCTATTACAGCACCAGTTGTTTCTCAGTGGGTCCCGTCTTACAGCACCAGTTGTTTCTCAGTGGGTCCCTTCTTACAGCGCCAGTTGTTTCTCAGTGGGTCCCGTCTTACAGCACCAGTTGTTTCTCAGTTGGTCCCTTCTTCAACGTGGGATATCCATTTCAAGAATCACGTGGCATATAGTTACAGACTAATCTTCACTCAAGAGCAGAGCTGGGTGCGCGTTCCTATATGCGTTCCTCGGTGCGTTCCACTTTAGTTTGGCCGCGGTTAACGCTCCCAAACTATTAAAGCTTAAGAGACAGGTTCATACCGAAATAAAAGTCCGGTAGGCTACATACTATATCAAAGAAAAATGTCGTAGGCCACATCCAAAAGGTAGGCCACATACTATATCGGCACCTACATTTTGCTTTAATAGTTTGGGAGGGGAACGCTAACCGCGGTCAAAATAAAGCGAAATTCATCGAGGAACGAACCGGGTAACGCACCGAGGAACGCGCCCAGCTCTGCTCAAGAGTGCTCATCACTTGTAACTTGTCCTGTCGCTCTTTTCTGCTACCCAGGACAAAGCTCTTGTTTGATGCCCTCGTGACTCATGGTCGCGTCGTTGTCACCAAGGACAGAAGACCGGGTTATCAGAGACGAAATGCAAACTTCCAAGGACCGCACTTTAGATGACGTCATGTTTTTACACGCGACATTTTGACGTTGGTAGTCGTTGGTCATGCATCACGCGTCATGATAGTTTTTGTCAGTAGGTCAAAGGAAGTTAGGTTAGGTTGGTTTAGATCGAAGAAGCGTTTCATAAGTGGAAGGGGGAAATAATTACTTTTTGTGTATTTAACGGGAAATTAGAGGACATCTGATAATCCACTGATCCAAAATAGAGATACTTATTAGAATAGGTTTATTCTCGAAAAGCTAACGAATAAACATATTTAAACAACGATAAAGTGAGGCTATATAAATCATCTTTATCTCGTATTGTCAAAACTCGAAATCGTTTATGCCTCAGACAGTGAAGGACGAAATCAGACGTGGTTCTGATGATATGAGGAATAAAATAATTAATTTTCATCATGTATGAATATAAAAACTGCTGTTCTGCCTGCAGTAAGAGATTGGAATACACGTAAACACTCCGCTTTGAGAATATGAAATA
>NC_134787.1:61074250-61104250 GCF_046742065.1 Oratosquilla oratoria
AGTTTTATTTACAAAAGGTATAAGTACAGTTAACCTAGGTTAACCTAGATTAATTTTGTAAAATTGCTTTCCCCAAAGATATTGGAATAGTCCAAATTTTTCATTGAGTTATATTTACAAAACGTATATGTAGTTAACCTAGGTTAACCTAGATTATTGTTGCAAAATAGGTATATTCACAAATGGAAGTTTCTTGTAACTCGATTAAGGGACAATAGACGATCCGCGTATGGTTTAGTCATAGACTATTGCAGAAGATTTAATTTTCTTATATGATTTTTCTTTTCTTTGTCAGCAACAACCAGCATTTTTATCTTTAGGCACAATATCACACCGAAGAACTGAATTCATAATGGAGGTAGAAAATATTTTTCTGAAAGGTGAGATAGAAAACGAAAAAGATTATTTTTTTTTATTTTTTTATTTACATATATTTTGATTATTTTACAATCATAAATTAATGCTGAGTGATTTCATTTGTAGGATTTTTTACTAATGTCTGAAAAAAAAAAACGTTGACTGCATGAAATGAGCAGTTAATAGCCCCATATAATTTTTTTCTGCCAATGCACCTTATCTAACACGTTTCAAGATTATGGAGAATTACTATTATCATTCACAAGCAAAGTTGCCTAGCTTAGAACAATACCACGTGCTTCCTCGTACTTTATAGCTCGTTACCACGTTTACCCGTGGGAGAATCAACGTAGAATGAAATAGAAATGGTATCTCATTGTCAACACAGCATTTTCTATCCGTGTCTGGGTTTATATTACGACCACACATACAATGCGCACCTGTAATCAAAAAAAGCAGAAAACGGAAAGACCGCAGAGTCATTTAATTAAAATCTTGTCTTTGCAGTCCACGACAGTTTCATCTATGGTTAGTAGATAAGGTGGTAAGGTACTCGACGAAGGAGGAAGAAGGGATGAGAGGAGAGGAAGAATAACGTAAAAGAGAGAAAGGGATGAGGGGAAAGGTATAAGAGAAGGAGAGTAAAGAGATAAAGGAAGACGAGTAGAGGTGGAAGGGATAGAGAACAACTAAGGATAAAGAGAGTAGATGGAGGGACGAGAGGAAGAAAGGAATTGAATGGAGATAGATGGCGAAGGAGAGTGAGTGGGACATCGTGGTCGAAGAAAAACAGAGAAAAGGGAATATATATGCAACCATGGTCACGTTTGTTTGTAAATTCGTGCTTATACGTGTATATGTGCCTATGCGTTTGATTCATCTTGGTCTTAGATCAAGTTCAGAACAAATGATCGATAGTTACTATTCTGATATCTAGGATGTACAAAACAGCTTCCAACGGGGAACGACCTAGCGCCTGTGTAATATCAGGATGTCTTGAGACTCCATGCCCTTGTCAATTACACCACCTTTTGGAGAGGTTGTCAGAGACCTACAGAGTCTCCGAGGGGAGTGGAAGGGCCTGGTTGCCCTTATGGCAACCCGGGAGGAGGAGAACAGACTCCTCAAGGCCCAGCTGGAGGACGAGAGACTCCAGCGCGACCAGCTCCTCAAGCGTATCGAGGAGGAGCGAATGGCAGAAGAGGAGTTCTAGATGAAAATGAAGATCTAGAACCAAGCCTCCATAGCCCTTTTAAAGAAGAAACATAGGCGCAAGACGGAAAGCTGGAAGAAGGAGAAGTCGTCCCTCCTTCGTCAAATCGCCATGTACAAGAGGCGCTCGGAGCAGCCCAACGTAGAGCCACTCCAGAGGCTTCAGGACACGATCGACCAGAAGCTTTCGGCTCTTTCGAAAGAGAACTTAACCCTCGTGAACCTGGTCGACGTGCTCAGCCGGAAAGTGGAGGAGCACGGAGAGGAGATTCAGAGGCTAAGACAAGGACGAACCGCGGCCAGCCCACCGCCGCCTCCACCACCTCCTCCGGTAGCTCATACTCCACCGTCACCATCGAGGACGAGCACTCACCCTCGATCGAAATCGAGGGTTGTAGAGGTAAAACCAGAAGGTAAACCTCTAGATGTCGATCTGAGGGCCACACTGATGGCCGAGATTAGAAAGGGGGTCAAGCTGCGGCCCACAGCAGCCCCGAAGAAGGCCAGAGGAACAGAAGCCGACAGCGGGGGACAGACTCCTTCGGGAGGATCTTCAGGAGTCGTACCCCCGCCACCGCCTCTGCCACCTCAAGCATCGCAGCGTATTCCTCCTCCGCCGCCCATGCCCATGAATAGAACGGCGACAGAGGAAACAGTGACAAAGGGCATCACTTCCATCAAAAACACAGAGGAACGCCCATCAGACGCCCACGCACTTCTGATGGAAGAAATCAGAAAAGGGTTTAAACTTCGACCCTGCAAGACTTCCAGAACAGAGTGCTCCAAGGACCCATGTGCGGGGTCTGAAGAAGAACCAAGCTCGGCCGAAGAGTCGAGAACGCCTTTGGACGTCTCGCAGACACAAGCCGCAAGCCCAACGAAAGATCCGCGGTCCCGCCTTCTGGAGGAGATAAGAGCAGGGATTCGCTTGCGACCGACGTCGCATCTGAAGAAGGAGCTCCCTGACAAGAGGGAGCAGTCTGAGGGCATAGCGGCGGTCCTCCAACGTGCTCTTCAGGCCAGAGCTCTCGTCGTTCAAGACTTATCCGATGACGAGTCCGCATCGGAAGACGAAGAGGACGTTTGGGAATAAATCCCTTTTATAAAGTCGTAGCCTAGTGATACCAAGCCCATAATGAAATATATGATGAGAGGCCATTAATACAGTAACTGTGTTGATTACTGAAAGTTTGTATTAAGCCCAATAGAAAGTATTGGTTATCGAAAAAGACGAAACCTATTTTGCAGCTCATAGGCTTCTTGGCGTTAAAAGCCCTACACATTTGCGCGCGTGCGTGCGTGTGTGTGTGTGTGTGTGTGTGTGTGTGTATTTTCATTTATATGTTTATTATTGCACCCATATGTTTATCTGATTATGTTGATCAAGGTTTCATCTAGATGTGCTTATGGAGCGATTAACAACTTTTCAACAACATTGATGAAGAAAATCCATTTCAGATTCAAATTAGGTAAAGATACAATTAACTACTAAAACAGAAAAAAGAATAAACACCTAATGGTGAGTATTGGTGTCATTGTTATCTAAGATGTTTATGTACAGGATATGATTATTTTACCATTGGCAGAGATCGTTTCTTTTGCACTCAAATCTCTGAGTATCTACAGCTATCAAAAACATTGACCTTATGATCCCATAAAATGATTATTTGTCCCTTCATTCTACTTTTGCTTCCGTTGGCACGAAAATGGCTACACATTCTTCAGTTTAGGTATTCATTGAAATGCTTTACCTTCTCCATTGATCAGAATTTGTTATTTTGTCCATGCCATTTTTCACCAGGTAATTGTTTACACCTTCAATTAATCTACAAAAACAGCCTACTACCCTATCTCAAAAGAGGATGACGGGCATCTGTAAGTGGTGGTTTTGCAAGACGGACGTCCGAAGGTAGCATCTTCCTGCCCCAGAAATACAAAACTCATTTACACCCTTACCCCCATCATGAGGAGCAACCCCGACAGGCTGGCACTCGGTCTTCAAAAACACCCAAACGTCTTTCTGTCAAATTCGACTGTAGTCCCTCCAGATTCTTACACAAGGAGAGTTTACAACCGGTGACCAGTCTTCTCTGCCTACAAGTATAAGATGACAACAGAAGTAATACCAAACTAATATAACACAAATTGTGTATGTTTAAGACAGATTGAACATTTTAGAAGCTCTGCCAAGGGATTCGAACCCTGACCTGTGCGTGCATAATCACGAAGCCAAGACGTAGCACGTAGCTCGGTTGCTAGCGTCTTGGCTTCGTGATTATGCACACACAGGTCAGGGTTCGAATCCCTTGGCAGAGCTTCTAAAATGTTTAATATAACACAGTATTTCAACATTTCTTGGCAGAGAAATTTATTGAAGAATCTAAGGAGTATTGCTAACTGCTGCAGGGCTATATATATCCAGTCAGTAAAACCCGAAGCGACAATTATATCTCAGTCGATACGTTGTATATCTCTTTTGGTGGAAGTTTCTGTCTATTTCTCACTTTCTCACACTGTGATGAATCCAATTCCTACGGTGTCATATAAATTCATTGTTTGCTTTCCCCAAAGATATTGGAATAGTCCAAGTTTTTCATCGAGTTTTATTTACAAAAGGTATAAGTACAGTTAACTTAGATTAACCTAGATTATTTTTGTAAAATTGCTTTCCCCAAAGATATTGGAATAGTCCAAGTTTTTCATCGAGTTTTATTTACAAAAGGTATAAGTACAATTAACCTAGTTTAACCTAGATTGTTTTTGTGAAATTGCTTTCCCCAAAGATATTGAAATAGTCCAATTTTTTCATCGAGTTTTTTTTTTACAAAAGGTATAAATACAGTTAACCTAGATTAACCTAGATTAATTTTGCAAAATTGCTTTCCCCAAAGATATTGGAATAGTCCAAGTTTTTCATCGAGTTTTTTTTTTACAAAAGGTATAAGTACAGTTAACCTAGGTTAACCTAGATTAATTTTGCAAAATTGTTTTCCACAAAGATATTGGAATAGTTAGTTTTTCATCGAGTTTTATTTACAAAAGGTATAAGTACAGTTAGCCTAGGTTAACCTAGATTATTTTTGTAAAATTGCTTTCCCGAAAGATATTGGAATAGTTCAAGTTTTTCATCGAGTTTTATTTACAAAAGGTATAAGTACAGTTAACCTAGGTTAACCTAGATTGGTTTTGTAAAATTGCTTTCCCCAAAGATATTGGAATAGTTCAAGTTTTTCATCGAGTTTTATTTACAAAAGGTATAAGTACTGTTAACCTAGGTTAACCTAGATTATTTTTTTTAAATTGCTTTCCCCAGAGATATATTGGAATAGTCCAAGTTTTTCATCGAGTTTTATTTACAATAGTTAGAAGTACATTTAACCTAGGTTAACCTAGATTATTTTTGCAAAAGTGCTTTCCCCAAAGATATTGGAATAGTCCAAGTTTTTCATGGAGTTTTATTTACAAAAGGTATATGTAGTTAACCCATATTATTGTTGCAAAATAGATAAATTCACAAATGGAAGTTTCTTGTAACTCGATTAAATGACAATAGACGATCCGCGTATGGTTTAGTCATAGACTATTGCAGAAGATTTAATTTTTCTTATATAATTTTTCTTTTCTTTGTCAGCAACAATCAGCATTTTTATCTTTAGGCACAATATCACGCCGAAGAACTGAATTTCATAATGGTAGAAAATATTTTTCTGAAAGGTGAGATAGAAAAAGAAAAAGATTAGTTTTTTATTATATTTTGTTTATTTACTTATATTTTGATTATTTTCCAATCATAAATTAATGCTGAGTGATTTCATTTGTAGGATTTTTACTAATCTCTGAAAAAAATAACGTTGACTGCATGAAATGAGCAGTTAATAGCCCATATAATTTTTTTCTGCCAATGCACCTTATCTAACACATGGCAAGATTATGGAGAATTACTATTATCATTCACAAGTAAAGTTACAAAGGATTACAAAGGCGGAGTATGCCGACAGGACATTTTGGTCCATATATAGGTCGGATGCGAAAAAAAAAAAATAATAAGATAATAAATAAAAACTATAATAATGTAAGTAACAAATAAAATACATAAATGCATAGGTATAGTTAAATAATAAACAAACAGGTAAATAGTAAATAACAATAAATTGACATATAACCAATAATAAATGTAAATCAGACAGACAAATGAAAACAAAACAAAAACAAATAATATAAAATAAATTATAATCATTACAGCATTTTGCTTAGAACAGTACCACGTGCTTCCTCGTAATTTATAGCTCGTTACCACGTTTACCCGTGGGAGAATCAACGTAGAATGAAATAGAAATGGTATCTCATTGTCAACACAGCATTTTCTATCCGTGTCTGGGTTTATATTACGACCACACATACAATGCGCACCTGTAATAAAAAAAAGCAGAAAACAGAAAGACCGCAGAGTCATTTAATTAAAATCTTGTCTTTGCAGTCCACGACAGTTTCGTCTATGGTTAGTAGATAAGGTGGTAAGGTACTCGACGAAGGAGGAAGAAGGGATGAGAGGAGAGGAAGAATAACGTAAAAGAGAGAGAGGGATGAGGGGAAAGGTATAAGAGAAGGAGAGTAAGGAGAAAAAGGAAGACGAGTAGAGGTGGAAGGGATAGAGAACAACTAAGGATAAAGTGAGTAGATGGAGGGACGAGAGGAAGAAAGGAATTGAATGGAGATAGATGGCGAAGGATAGTGAGTGGGACATCGCGGTCGAAGAAAAACAGAGAAAAAGGAATACATATGCAACCATGGTCACGTTTGTGTGTAAATTCGTGCTTATACGTGTTTATATGCCTATTCGTTTGATTCATCATGGTCTTCGATCAAGTTCAGGACAAATGACCGATAGTTACTATTCTGATATCTAGGATGTACAAAACAGCTTCCAACGGGGAACGACCTAGGGCCTGTGCAACATCAGGATGTCCTGAGACTCCATGCCCTTGTCAGTTACACGACCACTTGGAGAGGTTGTCAGAGACCTACAGAGTCTCCGAGGGGAGTGGAAGGGCCTGGTTGCCCTTATGGCAACCCGGGAGGAGGAGAACAGATTCCTCAAGGCCCAGCTGGAGGACGATAGACTCCAGCGCGACCAGCTCCTCAAGCGTATCGAGGAGGAGCGAATGGCGGAGGAGGATGTCTAGATGAAAATGAAGATCTAGAACCAAGCCTCCATAGCCCTTTTAAAGAAGAAACATAGGCGCAAGACGGAAAGCTGGAAGAAGGAGAAGTCGTCCCTTCGTCAAATCGCCATGTACAAGAGCCGCTCGGAACAGCCCAACGTAGAGCCATTCCAGAGGCTACAGGACACGATCGACCAGAAGCTTTCGGCTCTTTCGAAAGAGAACTTAACCCTCGTGAACCTGGTCGACGTGCTCAGCCGGAAAGTGGAGGAGCACGGAGAGGAGATTCAGAGGCTAAGACAAGGACGAACCGCGGGCAGCCCACCGCCGCCTCCACCACCTCCTCCCGTAGCTCATACTCCACCGTCACCATCGAGGACGAGCACTCACCCTCGATCGAAATCGAGGGAAGTATATGTAAAACCAGAAGGTAAACCTCTAGATGTCGATCTGAGGGCCACGCTGATGGCCGAGATTAGAAAGGGGGTCAAGCTGCGGCCCACAGCAGCCCCGAAGAAGGCCAGAGGAACAGAAGCCGACAGCGGGGGACAGACTCCTTCGGGAGGATCTTCAGGAGTCGTACCCCCGCCACCGCCTCTGCCACCTCAAGCATCGCAGCGTATTCCTCCTCCGCCGCCCATGCCCATGAATAGATCGGGGACAGAGGAAACAGTGACAAAGGGCATCACTTCCATCAAAAACACAGAGGAACGCCCATCAGACGCCCACGCACTTCTGATGGAAGAAATCAGAAAAGGGTTTAAACTTCGACCCTGCAACACTTCCAGAGCAGAGTGCTCCAAGGACCCATGTGCGGGGTCTGAAGAAGAACTAAACTCGACCGAAGAGTCGATAACGCCCTTGGACGTCTCGCAGACACAAGCCGCAAGCCCAGCGAAAGACCCGCGGTCCCGCCTTCTGGAGGAGATAAGAGCAGGGATTCGCTTGCGACCGACGTCGCATCTGAAGAAGGAGCTCCCTGACAAGAGGGAGCATTCTGAGGGCATAGCGGCGGTCCTCCAACGTGCTCTTCAGGCCAGAGCTCTCGTCGTTCAAGACATATCCGATGACGAGTCCGCATCGGAAGACGAAGAGGACGTTTGGGAATAAATCCCTTTTATAAAGTCGTAGCCTAGTGATACCAAGCCCATAATAAAGTATATGATGAGAGGCCATTAATACATTAACTGTGTTGATTACTGAAAGTTTGTATTAAGCCCAATAGAAAGTATTGGTTATCGAAAAAGACGAAACCTATTTTGCAGCTCATAGGCTTCTTGCCGTTAAAAGCCCTACATATTTGCGCGCGTGTGTGTGTGTGTGTGTGTGTGTGTGTGTATTTTCATTTATATGTTTATTATTGCCCGCATATGTTTATCTGATTATGTTGATCAAGGTTTCATCTAGATGTGCTTATGGAGCGATTAACAACTTTTCAACAACATTGATGAAGAAAATCCATTTCAGATTCAAATTAGGTAAAGATACAATTAACTACTAAAACAGAAAAAAGAATAAACACCTAATGGTGAGTATTGGTGTCATTGTTATCTAAGATGTTTATGTACAGGATATGATTATTTTACCATTGGCTGAGATCGTTTCTTTTCCACTCAAATCTCTGAGTATCTACAGCTATCAAAAACATTGACCTTATGATCCCATAAAATGATTATTTGTCCCTTCATTCTACTTTTGCTTCCGTTGGCACGAAAATGGCTACACATTCTTCAGTTTAGGTATTCATTGAAATGCTTTACCTTCTCCATTGATCAGAATTTGTTATTTTGTCCTTGCCATTTTTCACCAGGTAATTGTTTACACCTTCAATTAATCTACAAAAACAGCCTACTACCCTATCCCAAAAGAGGATGACGGGCATCTGTAAGTGGTGGTTTTGCAAGACGTACGTCCGAAGGTAGCATCTTCCTGCCCCAGAAATACAAAACTCATTTACACCCTTACCCCCATCATGAGGAGCAACCCTGACAGGTTGGCACTCGGTCTTCAAAAACACCCAAACGTCTTTTTGTCAAATTCGACTGTAGTCCTTTCAGATTCTTACACAAGGAGAATTTACAACCGGTGGCCAGTCTTCTCTGCCTACAAGTATAAGATGACAACAGAAGCAATACCAAACTAATATAACACAAGTTGTGTATGTTTAAGACAGATTGAACATTTTAGAAGCTCTGCCAAGGGATTCGAACCCTGACCTGTGCGTGCATAATCACGAAGCCAAGACATTGCTCAGTTGCTAGCGTCTTGGCTTCGTGATTATGCACACATAGGTCAGGGTTCGAATCCCTTGGCAGAGCTTCTAAAATGTTTAATATAACACAGTATTTCAACATTTCTTGGCAGAGAAATTTATTGAAGAATCTAAGGAGTATTGCTAACTGCTGCAGGGCTATATATATCCAGTCAGTAAAACCCAAAGCGACAATTATATCTCAGTCGATACGTCGTATATCTCTTTTGGTGGAAGTTTCTGTCTATTTCTCACTTTCTCACACTGATGAATCCAATTCCTACGGTGTCATATAAATTCATTGTTTGCTTTCCCCAAAGATATTGGAATAGTCCAAGGTTTTCATCGAGTTTTATTTACAAAAGGTATAAGTACAGTTAACCTAGGTTAACGTAGATTATTTTTGTAAAATTGCTTTCCCCAAAAGATATTGGAATAGTCCAAGTTTTTCATCGAGTTTTATTTACAAAAGGTATAAGTACAGTTAACCTAGGTTAACCTAAATTATTTTTGCAAAATTGATTTCCCCCAAAGATATTGGAATAGTCCAAGTTTTTCATCGAGTTTTATTTACAAAAGGTATAAGTACAGTTAATCTAGGTTAACCTAGATTCTTTTTGTAAAATTGTTTTCCCCAAAGATATTGGAATAGTCCAAGTTTTTCATAGAGTTATATTTACAAAAGGTATATGTAGGTAACCTAGGTTAACCTAGATTATTGTTGCAAAATAGATTTATTCACAAATGGAAGTTTCTTGTAACTCGATTAAGGGACAATAGACGATCCGCGTATGGTTTAGTCATGGACCATTGCAGAAGATTTAATTTTTCTTATATAATTTTTCTTTTCTTTGTCAGCAACAACCAGCATTTTTATCTTTAGGCACAATATCACACCGAAGAACTGAATTCATAATGGAGGTAGAAAATATTTTTCTGAAAGGTGAGATAGAAAACGAAAAAGATTATTTATTTTTTATTTTTTTATTTACTTATATTTTGATTATTTTCCAATCATAAATTAATGCTGAGTGATTTCATTTGTAGGATTTTTTACTAATGTCTGAAAAAAAAATACGTTGACTGCATGAAATGAGCAGGTAATAGCCCCATATAATTTTTTTCTGCCAATGCACCTTATCTAACACGTTTCACGATTATGGAGAATTACTATTATCATTCGCAAGCAAAGTTGCCTAGCTTAGAACAATACCCCGAGCTTCCTCGTACTTTATAGCTCGTTACCACCTTTACCCGTGGGAGAATCAACGTAGACAGAAATAGAAATGGTATCTCATTGTCAACACAGCATTTTCTATCCGTGTCTGGGTTTATATTACGACCACACATACAATGCGCACCTGTAATCAAAAAAAGCAGAAAACGGAAAGACCGCAGAGCCATTTAATTAAAATCTTGTCTTTGCAGTCCACGACAGTTTCATCTATGGTTAGTAGATAAGGTGGTAAGGTACTCGACGAAGGAGGAAGAAGGGATGAGAGAAGAGGAAGAATAACGTAAAAGAGAGAAAGGGATGAGGGGAAAGGTATAAGAGAAGGAGAGTAAAGAGAAAAAGGAAGACGAGTAGAGGTGGAAGGGATAGAGAACAACTAAGGATAAAGAGAGTAGATGGAGGGACGAGAGGAAGAAAGGAATTGAATGGAGATAGATGGCGAAGGAGAGTGAGTGGGACATCGTGGTCGAAGAAAAACAGAGAAAAGGGAATATATATGCAACCATGGTCACGTTTATTTGTAAATTCGTGCTTATGCGTGTTTATGTGCCTATGCGTTTGATTCATCATGGTCTTCGGTCAAGTTCAGGACAAATGATCGATAGTTACTATTCTGATATCTAGGATGTACAAAACAGCTTCCAACGGGGAACGACCTAGGGCCTGTGTAATATCAGGATGTCTTGAGACCCACTCCATGCCCTTGTCAGTTACACGACCACTTGGAGAGGTTGTCAGAGACCTACAGAGTCTCCGAGGGGAGTGGAAGGGCCTGGTTGCCCTTATGGCAACCCGGGAGGAGGAGAACAGACTCCTCAAGGCCCAGCTGGAGGACGAGAGACTCCAGCGCGACCAGCTCCTCAAGCGTATCGAGGAGGAGCGGATGGCGGAGGACGAGTTCTAGATGAAAATGAAGATCTAGAACCAAGCCTCTTTAGACCTTTTAAAGAAGAAACATAGGCGCAAGACGGAAAGTTGGAAAAAGGAGAAGTCGTCCCTCCTTCGTCAAATCGCCATGTACAAGAGGCACTCAGAACAGCCCAACATAGAGCCATTTCAGAGGCTTCAGGACACGATCGACCAGAAGCTTTCGGCTCTTTCGAAAGAGAACTTAACCCTCGTGAACCTGGTCGACGTGCTCAGTCGGAAAGTGGAGGAGCACGGAGAGGAGATTCAGAGGCTAAGACAAGGACGAACCGCGGGCAGCCCACCGCCGCCTCCACCACCTCCTCCCGTAGCTCATACTCCACCGTCACCATCGAGGACGAGCACTCACCCTCGATCGAAATCGAGGGTTGTAGAGGTAAAACCAGAAGGTAAACCTCTAGATGTCGATCTGAGGGCCACGCTGATGGCCGAGATTAGAAAGGGGGTCAAGCTGCGGCCCACAGCAGCCCCGAAGAAGGCCAGAGGAACAGAAGCCGACAGCGGGGGACAGACTCCTTCGGGAGGATCTTCAGGAGTCGTACCCCCGCCACCGCCTCTGCCACCTCAAGCATCGCAGCGTATTCCTCCTCCGCCGCCCATGCCCATGAATAGATCGGGGACAGAGGAAACAGTGACAAAGGGCATCACTTCCATCAAAAACACAGAGGAACGCCCATCAGACGCCCACGCACTTCTGATGGAAGAAATCAGAAAAGGGTTTAAACTTCGACCCTGCAACACTTCCAGAGCAGAGTGCTCCAAGGACCCATGTGCGGGGTCTGAAGAAGAACTAAACTCGACCGAAGAGTCGATAACGCCCTTGGACGTCTCCTAGACACAAGCCGCAAGCCCAACAAAAGATCCGCGGTCCCGCCTTCTGGAGGAGATAAGAGCAGGGATTCGCTTGCGACCGACGTCGCATCTGAAGAAGGAGCTCCCTGACAAGAGGGAGCAGTCTGAGGGCATAGCGGCGGTCCTCCAACGTGCTCTTCAGGCCAGAGCTCTCGTCGTTCAAGACTTATCCGATGACGAGTCCGCATCGGAAGACGAAGAGGACGTTTGGGAATAAATCCCTTTTATAAAGTCGTAGCCTAGTGATACCAAGCCCATAATGAAGTATATGATGAGAGGCCATTAATACAGTAACTGTGTTGATTACTGAAAGTTTGTATTAAGCCCAATAGAAAGTATTGGTTATCGAAAAAGACGAAACCTATTTTGCAGCTCATAGGCTTCTTGGCGTTAAAAGCCCTACACATTTGCGCGCGTGCGTGCGTGTGTGTGTGTGTGTGTGTGTGTGTGTATTTTCATTTATATGTTTATTATTGCACCCATATGTTTATCTGATTATGTTGATCAAGGTTTCATCTAGATGTGCTTATGGAGCGATTAACAACTTTTCAACAACATTGATGAAGAAAATCCATTTCAGATTCAAATTAGGTAAAGATACAATTAACTACTAAAACAGAAAAAAGAATAAACACCTAATGGTGAGTATTGGTGTCATTGTTATCTAAGATGTTTATGTACAGGATATGATTTTTTACCATTGCCTGAGATCGTTTCTTTTGCACACAAATCTCTGAGTATCTACAGCTATCAAGAACATTGACCTTATGATCCCATAAAATGATTATTTGTCCCTTCATTCTACTTTTGCTTCCGTTGGCACGAAAATGGCTACACATTCTTCAGTTTAGGTATTCATTGAAATGCTTTACCTTCTCCATTGATCAGAATTTGTTATTTTGTCCTTGCCATTTTTCACCAGGTAATTGTTTACACCTTCAATTAATCTACAAAAACAGCCTACTACCCTATCTCAAAAGAGGATGACGGGCATCTGTAAGTGGTGGTTTTGCAAGACGGACGTCCGAAGGTAGCATCTTCCTGCCCCAGAAATACAAAACTCATTTACACCCTTACCCCCATCATGAGGAGCAACCCCGACAGGCTGGCACTCGGTCTTCAAAAACACCCAAACGTCTTTCTGTCAAATTCGACTGTAGTCCCTCCAGATTCTTACACAAGGAGAGTTTACAACCGGTGACCAGTCTTCTCTGCCTACAAGTATAAGAAGTAATACCAAACTAATATAACACAAATTGTGTATGTTTAAGACAGACTGAACATTTAGAAGCTCTGCTAAGGGATTCGAACTTTGACCTGTGCGTGCATAATCACGAAGACAAGACGCTAGCAACCGATTTACTTAGCTCGGTTGCTAGCGTCTTAGCTTTGTGATTATGAACGTACAGGTCAGGGTTGGAATCCCTTAGCAGAGCTTCTAAAATGTTAAATATAACACAGTATTTCAACATTTCTTGGCATAGAAATTTATTGAAGAATCTAAGGAGTATTGCTAACTGCTGCAGGGCTATATATATCCAGTCAGTCAAACCCGAAGCGACAATTATATCTCAGTCGATACGTCGTATATCTCTTTTGGTGGAAGTTTCTGTCTATTTCTCACTTTCTCACACTGTGATGAATCCAATATCTACGGTTTCATATAAATTCATTGTTTGCTTTCCCCAAAGATATTGGAATAGTCCAAGTTTTTCATCGAGTTTTATTTACAAAAGGTATAAGTACAGTTAACCTAGATTAACCTAGATTGTTTTTGTAAAATTGCTTTCCCCAAAGATATTGAAATAGTCCAATTTTTTCATCGAGTTTTGTTTTACAAAAGGTATAAATACAGTTAACCTAGATTAACCTAGATTAATTTTGAAAAATTGCTTTCCAAAAAGATATTGGAAAAGTCCAATTTTTTCATCGATTTTTTTTTTTTACAAAAGGTATAAGTACAGTTAACCTAGGTTAACCTAGATTAATTTTGTAAAATTGCTTTCCCCAAAGATATTGGAATAGTTGAAGTTTTTCATCGAATTTTATTTACAAAAGGTATAAGTACAGTTAACCTAGGTTAACCTAGATTATTTTTGTAAAATTGCTTTCCCCAAAGATATTTGGAATAGTTCAAGTTTTTCATCGAGTTTTATTTACAAAAGGTATAAGTACAGTTAACCTAGGTTAACCTAGATTAGTTATGTAAAATTGCTTTCCCCAAATATATTGGAATAGTTCAAGTTTTTCATCGAGTTTTATTTACAAAAGGTATAAGTACAGTTAACCTAGGTTAACCTAGATTTTTTTTTTATTGCTTTCCCCAGAGATATATTGGAATAGTCCAAGTTTTTCATCGAGTTTTATTTACAATAGTTAGAAGTACATTTAACCTAGGTTAACCTAGATTATTTTTGCAAAAGTGCTTTCCCCAAAGATATTGGAATAGTCCAAGTTTTTCATGGAGTTTTATTTACAAAAGGTATATGTAGTTAACCTATATTATTGTTGCAAAATAGATAAATTCACAAATGGAAGTTTCTTGTAACTCGATTAAGGGACAATAGACGATCCACGTATGGTTTAGTCATAGACTATTGCAGAAGATTTAATTTTTCTTATATAATTTTTCTTTTCTTTGTCAGCAACAACCAGTATTTTTATCTTTAGGCACAATATCACGCCGAAGAACTGAATTCATAATGGAGGTAGGAAATATTTTTCTGAAAGGTAAGATAGAAAAAGAAAAAGATTAGTTTTTTATTTTATTTTATATATTTACTTATATTTTGATTATTTTCCAATTATAAATTAATGCTGAGTGATTTCATTTGTAGGGTTTTTAATAATCTCTGAAAAAAAAAAAACGTTGACTGCATGAAATGAGCAGTTAATAGCCCCATATAATTATTTTTGCCAATGCACCTTATCTAACACGTGGCAAGATTATGGAGAATTACTATTATCATTCACAAGTAAAGTTACAAAGGATTAGAAAGGCAGAGTATGCCGACAGGAGACATTTTGGTCCATATCTAGGTCGGATGCGAAAAAAAATCATAATGATAATAAAATAATAAATAAAAACTATAATAATGTAAATAACAAATAAAATACATAAATGCATTGGTATAGTTAAATAATAAACAAACAGGTAAATAGTAAATAACAATAAATTGACATATAACCAATAATAAATGAAAATCAGACAGACAAATGAAAACAAAACAAAAACAAATAATATAAAATAAAATATAATCATTACAGCATCTTGCTTAGAACAGTACCACGTGCTTCCTCGTACTTTATAGCTCGTTACCACGTTTACCCGTGGGAGAATCAACGTAGAATAAAATAGAAATGGTAACTCACTGTCAACGCAGCATTTTCTATCCGTGTCTGGGTTTATATTACGACCACACATACAATGCGCACCTGTAATCAAAAAAGCAGAAAACGGAAAGACCGCAGAGTCATTTAATTATAATCTTGTCTTTGCAGTCCACGACAGTTTCGTCTATGGTTAGTAGATAAGGTGGTAAGGTACTCGACGAAGGAGGAAGAAGGGATGAGAGGAGAGGAAGAATAACGTAAAAGAGAGAGAGGGATGAGGGGAAAGGTATAAGAGAAGGAGAGTAAGGAGAAAAAGGAAGACGAGTAGAGGTGGAAGGGATAGAGAACAACTAAGGATAAAGAGAGTAGATGGACGGACGAGAGGAAGAAAGGAATTGAATGGAGATAGATGGCGAAGGAGAGTGAGTGGGACATCGTGGTCGAAGAAAAACAGAGAAAAGGGAATATATATGCAACCATGGTCACGTTTGTGTGTAAATTCGTGCTTATACGTGTTTATGTGCCTATGCGTTTGATCCATCATGGTCTTCTGTCAAGTTCAGGACAAATGATCGATAGTTACTATTTTGATATCTAGGAAGTACAAAACAGCTTCCAACGCGGAACGACCTAGGGCCTGTGCAACATCAGGATGTCCTGAGACTCCATGCCCTTGTCAGTTACACGACCACTTGGAGAGGTTGTCAGAGACCTACAGAGTCTCCGAGGGGAGTGGAAGGGCCTGGTTGCCCTTATGGCAACCCGGGAGGAGGAGAACAGACTCCTCAAGGCCCAGCTGGAGGACGAGAGACTCCAGCGCGACCAGCTCCTCAAGCGTATCGAGGAGGAGCGAATGGCGGAGGAGGAGGTCTAGATGAAAATGAAGATCTAGAACCAAGCCTCTTTAGCCCTTTTAAAGAAGAAACATAGGCGCAAGACGGAAAGCTGGAAAAAGGAGAAGTCGTCCCTCCTTCGTCAAATCGCCATGTACAAGAGGCGCTCGGAGCAGCCCAACGTAGAGCCACTTCAGAGGCTTCAGGACACGATCAACTAGAAGCTTTCGGCTCTTTCGAAAGAGAACTTAACCCTCGTGACCCTGGTCGACGTGCTCAGCCGGAAAGTGGAGGAGCACGGAGAGGAGATTCAGAGGCTAAGACAAGGACGAACCGCGGCCAGCCCACCGCCGCCTCCACCACCTCCTCCCGTAGCTCATACGCCACCGTCACCATCGAGGACGAGCACTCACCCTCGATCGGAATCGAGGGTTGTAGAGGTAAAACCAGAAGGTAAACCTCTAGATGTCGATCTGAGGGCCACACTGATGGCCGAGATTAGAAAGGGGGTCAAGCTGCGGCCCACAGCAGCCCCGAAGAAGGCCAGAGAAACAGAAGCCGAGAGCGGGGGACAGACTTCTTCGGGAGGATCTTCAGGAGTTGTACCCCCGCCACCGCCTCTGCCACCTCAAGCATCGCAGCGTATTCCTCCTCCGCCGCCCATGCCCATGAATAGATCGGGGACAGAGGAAACAGTGACAAAGGGCATCACTTCCATCAAAAACACAGAGGAACGCCCATCAGACGCCCACGCACTTCTGATGGAAGAAATCAGAAAAGGGTTTAAACTTCGACCCTGCAAGACTTTCAGAGCAGAATGCTCCAAGGACCCACGTGCTGGGTCTGAAGAAGAACTAAACTCGACCGAAGAGTCGAGAACGCCCTTGGACCTCTCGTAGACACAAGCCGCAAGCCCAACGAAAGATCCGCGGTCCCGCCTTCTGGAGGAGATAAGAGCAGGGATTCGCTTGCGACCGACGTCGCATCTGAAGAAGGAGCTCCCTGACAAGAGGGAGCAGTCTGAGGGCATAGCGGCGGTCCTCCAACGTGCTCTTCAGGCCAGAGCTCTCGTCGTTCAAGACTTATCCGATGACGAGTCCGCATCGGAAGACGAAGAGGACGTTTGGGAATAAATCCCTTTTATAAAGTCGTAGCCTAGTGATACCAAGCCCATAATGAAATATATGATGAGAGGCCATTAATACAGTAACTGTGTTGATTACTGAAAGTTTGTATTAAGCCCAATAGAAAGTATTGGTTATCGAAAAAGACGAAACCTATTTTGCAGCTCATAGGCTTCTTGGCGTTAAAAGCCCTACACATTTGCGCGCGTGCGTGCGTGTGTGTGTGTGTGTGTGTGTGTGTGTGTGTGTGTATTTTCATTTATATGTTTATTATTGCCCGCATATGTTTATCTGATTATGTTGATCAAGGTTTCATCTAGATGTGCTTATGGAGCGATTAACAACTTTTCAACAACATTGATGAAGAAAATCCATTTCAGATTCAAATTAGGTAAAGATACAATTAACTACTAAAACAGAAAAAAGAATAAACACCTAATGGTGAGTATTGGTGTCATTGTTATTAAAGATGTTTATGTACAGGATATGATTATTTTACCATTGGCTGAGATCGTTTCTTTTCCACTCAAATCTCTGGGTATCTACAGCTATCAAAAACATTGACCTTATGATTCCATAAAATGATTATTTGTCCCTTCATTCTACTTTTGCTTCCGTTGGCACGAAAATGGCTACACTTTCTTCAGTTTAGGTATTCATTGAAATGCTTTCCCTTCTCCATTGATCAGAATTTGTTATTTTGTCCTTGCCATTTTTCACCAGGTAATTGTTTACACCTTCAATTAATCTACAAAAACAGCCTACTACCCTATCCCAAAAGAGGATGACGGGCATCTGTAAGTGGTGGTTTTGCAAGACGTACGTCCGAAGGTAGCATCTTCCTGCCCCAGAAATACAAAACTCATTTACACCCTTACCCCCATCATGAGGAGCAACCCCGACAGGCTGGCACTCGGTCTTCAAAAACACCCAAACGTCTTTTTGTCAAATTCGACTGTAGTCCCTCCAGATTCTTACACAAGGAGAGTTTACAACCGGTGACCAGTTTTCTCTGCCTACAAGTATAAGATGACAACAGAAGTAATACCAAACTAATATAACACAAATTGTGTATGTTTAAGACAGATTGAACATTTTAGAAGCTCTGCCAAGGGATTCGAACCCTGACCTGTGCGTGCATAACCACTAAGCCAAGACGTAGCTCGGTTGCTAGCGTCTTAGCTTCGTGATTATGCACACACAGGTCAGGGTTCGAATCCCTTGGCAGAGCTTCTAAAATGTTTAATATAACACAGTATTTCAACATTTCTTGGCAGAGAAATTTATTGAAGAATCTAAGGAGTATTGCTAACTGCTGCAGGGCTATATATATCCAGTCAGTAAAACCCGAAGCGACAATTATATCTCAGTCGATACGTCGTATATCTCTTTTGGTGGAAGTTTCTGTCTATTTCTCACTTTCTCACACTGTGATGAATCCAATTCCTACGGTGTCATATAAATTCATTGTTTGCTTTCCCCAAAGATATTGGAATAGTCCAAGTTTTTCATCGAGTTTTATTTACAAAAGGTATAAGTACAGTTAACCTAGATTAACCTAGATTATTTTTGTAAAATATCTTTCCCCAAAGATATTGGAATAGTCCAAGTTTTTCATCGAGTTTTATTTACAAAAGGTATAAGTACAGTTAACCTAGTTTAACCTAGATTGTTTTTGTAAAATTGCTTTCCCCAAAGATATTGGAATAGTCCAATTTTTTCATCGAGTTTTTTTTTTTTTTTACAAAAGGTATAAATATAGTTAACCTAGATTAACCTAGATTAATTTTGCAAAATTGCTTTCCCCAAAGATATTGGAACAGTCCAAGTTTTTCATCGAGTTTTTTTTTTTACAAAAGGTATAAGTACAGTTAACCTAGGTTAACCTAGATTAATTTTGCAGCTTTCCCCAAAGATATTGGAATAGTTCAAGTTTTTCATTGAGTTTTATTTACAAAAGGTATAAGTACAGTTAACCTAGGTTAACCTAGATTATTTTTGTAAAATTGCTTTCCCCAAAGATATTGGAATAGTTCAAGTTTTTCATCGTGTTTTATTTACAAAAGGTATAAGTACAGTTAAGCTAGGTTAACCTAGATTGGTTTTGTAAAATTGCTTTCCCCAAAGATATTGGAATAGTTCAAGTTTTTCATCGAGTTTTATTTACAAAAGGTATAAGTACAGTTAACCTAGTTTAACCTAGATTTTTATTTTAATTGCTTTCCCCAAAGATATTGGAATAGTTCAAGTTTTTCATCGAGTTTTATTTACAATAGGTAGAAGTACATTTAACCTAGGTTAACCTAGATTATTTTTGCAAAAGTGCTTTCCCCAAAGATATTGGAATAGTCCAAGTTTTTCATGGAGTTTTATTTACAAAAGGTATATGTAGTTAACCTATATTATTGTTGCAAAATAGATAAATTCACAAATGGAAGTTTCTTGTAACTCGATTAAATGACAATAGACGATCCGCGTATGGTTTAGTCATAGACTATTGCAGAAGATTTAATTTTTCTTATATAATTTTTCTTTTCTTTGTCAGCAACAATCAGCATTTTTATCTTTAGGCACAATATCACGCCGAAGAACTGAATTCATAATGGAGGTAGAAAATAGTTTTCTGAAAGGTGAGATAGAAAAAGAAATAGATTAGTTTTTTATTTTATTTTATTTATTTACTTATATTTTGATTATTCTCCAATCATAAATTAATGCTGAGTGATTTCATTTGTAGGATTTTTACTAATCTCTGAAAAAAAAAAAAAACGTTGACTGCATGAAATGAGCAGTTAATAGCCCATATAATTATTTCTGCCAATGCACCTTATCTAACACATGGCAAGATTATGGAGAGTTACTATTATCATTCACAAGTAAAGTTACAAAGGATTACAAAGGCAGAGTATGCCGACAGGACATTTTGGTCCATATCTAGGTCGGATGCGAAAAAAAAAAAATAATAATAAGATAATAAATAAAAACTATAATAATGTAAGTAACAAATAAAATACATAAATGCATTGGTATAGTTAAATAATAAACAAACAGGTAAATAGTAAATAATAATAAATTGACATATAACCAATAATAAATGTAAATCAGACAGACAAATGAAAACAAAACAAAAACAAATAATATAGAATAAATTATAATCATTACAGCATTTTGCTTAGAACAGTACCACGTGCTTCCTCGTACTTTATAGCTCGTTACCACGTTTACCCGTGGGAGAATCAACTTAGAATGAAATAGAAATGGTATCTCATTGTCAACACAGCATTTTCTATCCGCGTCTGGGTTTATATTACGACCACACATACAATGCGCACCTGTAATCAAAAAACAGAAAACGGAAAGACCGCAGAGTCATTTAATTAAAATCTTGTCTTTGCAGTCCACGACAGTTTCGTCTATGGTTAGTAGATAAGGTGGTAAGGTACTCGACGAAGGAGGAAGAAGGGATGAGAGGAGAGGAAGAATATCGTAAAAGAGAGAGAGGGATGAAGGGAAAGGTATAAGAGAAGGAGAGTAAGGAGAAAAAGGAAGACGAGTAGAGGTGGAAGGGATAGAGAACAACTAATGATAAAGAGAGTAGATGGAGGGACGAGAGGAAGAAAGGAATTGAATGGAGATAGATGGCGAAGGATAGTGAGTGGGACATCGCGGTCGAAGAAAAACAGAGAAAAAGGAATACATATGCAACCATGGTCACGTTTGTGTGTAAATTCGTGCTTATACGTGTTTATATGCCTATTCGTTTGATTCATCATGGTCTTCGATCAAGTTCAGGACAAATGACCGATAGTTACTATTCTGATATCTAGGATGTACAAAACAGCTTCCAACGGGGAACGACCTAGGGCCTGTGCAACATCAGGATGTCCTGAGACTCCATGCCCTTGTCAGTTACACGACCACTTGGAGAGGTTGTCAGAGACCTACAGAGTCTCCGAGGGGAGTGGAAGGGCCTGGTTGCCCTTATGGCAACACGGGAGGAGGAGAACAGACTCCTCAAGGCCCAGCTGGAGGACGAGAGACTCCAGCGCGACCAGCTCCTCAAGCGTATCGAGGAGGAGCGAATGGCGGAGGAGGAGGTCTAGATGAAAATGAAGATCTAGAACCAAGCCTCCATAGCCCTTTTAAAGAAGAAACATAGGCGCAAGACGGAAAGCTGGAAGAAGGAGAAGTCGTCCCTCCTTCGTCAAATCGCCATGTACAAGAGCCGCTCGGAACAGCCCAACGTAGAGCCATTCCAGAGGCTACAGGACACGATCGACCAGAAGCTTTCGGCTCTTTCGAAAGAGAACTTAACCCTCGTGAACCTGGTCGACGTGCTCAGTCGGAAAGTGGAGGAGCACGGAGAGGAGATTCAGAGGCTAAGACAAGGACGAACCGCGGGCAGCCCACCGCCGCCTCCACCACCTCCTCCCGTAGCTCATACTCCACCATCAACATCGAGGACGAGCACTCACCCTCGATCGAAATCGAGGGTTGTAGAGGTAAAACCAGAAGGTAAGCCTCTAGATGTCGATCCGAGGGCCACGCTGATGGCCGAGATTAGAAAGGGGGTCAAGCTGCGGCCCACAGCAGCCCCGAAGAAGGCCAGAGGAACAGAAGCCGAGAGCGGGGGACAGACTCCTTCGGGAGGATCTTCAGGAGTCGTACCCCCGCCACCGCCTCTCCCACCTCAAGCATCGCAGCGTATTCCTCCTCCGCCGCCTATGCCCATGAATAGATCGGCGACAGAGGAAACAGTGACAAAGGGCATCACTTCCATCAAAAACACAGAGGAACGCCCATCAGACGCCCACGCACTTCTGATGGAAGAAATCAGAAAAAGGCTTAAGCTTCGAACCTGCAAGACTTCCAGAGCAGAGTGCTCCAAGGACCCATGTGCGGGGTCTGAAGAAGAACCAAACTCGGCCGAAGAGTCGAGAACGCCCTTGGACGTCTCGTAGACACAAGCCGCAAGCCCAACGAAAGATCCGCGGTCCCGCCTTCTGGAGGAGATAAGAGCAGGGATTCGCTTGCGACCGACGTCGCATCTGAAGAAGGAGCTCCCTGACAAGAGGGAGCAGTCTGAGGGCATAGCGGCGGTCCTCCAACGTGCTCTTCAGGCCAGAGCTCTCGTCGTTCAAGACTTATCCGATGACGAGTCCGCATCGGAAGACGAAGAGGACGTTTGGGAATAAATCCCTTTTATAAAGTCGTAGCCTAGTGATACCAAGCCCATAATGAAATATATGATGAGAGGCCATTAATACAGTAACTGTGTTGATTACTGAAAGTTTGTATTAAGCCCAATAGAAAGTATTGGTTATCGAAAAAGACGAAACCTATTTTGCAGCTCATAGGCTTCTTGGCGTTAAAAGCCCTACACATTTGCGCGCGTGTGTGTGTGTGTGTATTTTCATTTATATGTTTATTATTGCCCGCATATGTTTATCTGATTATGTTGATCAAAGTTTCATCTAGATGTGCTTATGGAGCGATCAACAACTTTTCAACAACATTGATGAAGAAAATCCATTTCAGATTCAAATTAGGTAAAGATACTATTAACTACTAAAACAGAAAAAAGAATAAACACCTAATGGTGAGTATTGGTGTCATTGTTATTAAAGATGTTTATGTACAGGATATGATTTTTTTACCATTGGCTGAGATCGTTTCTTTTGCACTCAAATCTCTGAGTATCTTCAGCTATCAAAAACATTGACCTTATGATCCCATAAAATGATTATTTGTCCCTTCATTCTACTTTTGCTTCCGTTGGCACGAAAATGGCTACACATTCTTCAGTTTAGGTATTCATTGAAATGCTTTCCCTTCTCCATTGATCAGAATTTGTTATTTTGTCCATGCCATTTTTCACCAGGTAATTGTTTACACCTTCAATTAATCTACAAAAACAGCCTACTACCCTATCCCAAAAGAGGATGACGGGCATCTGTAAGTGGTGGTTTTGCAAGACGGACGTCCGAAGGTAGCATCTTCCTGCCCCAGAAATACAAAACTCATTTACACCCTTACCCCCATCATGAAGAGCAACCCCGACAGGCTGGCACTCGGTCTTCAAAAACACCCAAACGTCTTTCTGTCAAATTCGACTGTAGTCCCTCCAGATTCTTACACAAGGAGAGTTTGCAACCGGTGACCAATCTTCTCTGCCTACAAGTATAAGATGACAACAGAAGTAATACCAAACTAATATAACACAAATTGTGTATGTTTAAGACAGATTGAACATTTTAGAAGCTCTGCCAAGGGATTCGAACCCTGACCTGTGCGTGCATAATCACGAAGCCAAGACGTAGCACGTAGCTCGGTTGCTAGCGTCTTGGCTTCGTGATTATGCACACACAGGTCAGGGTTCGAATCCCTTGGCAGAGCTTCTAAAATGTTTAATATAACACAGTATTTCAACATTTCTTGGCATAGAAATTTATTGAAGAATCTAAGGAGTATTGCTAACTGCTGCAGGGCTATATATATCCAGACAGTAAAACCCGAAGCGACAATTATATCTCAGTCGATACGTCGTATATCTCTTTTGGTGGAGTTTCTGTCTATTTCTCACTTTCTCACACTGTGATGAATCCAATTCCTACGGTTTCATATAAATTCATTGTTTGCTTTCCCCAAAGATATTGGAATAGTCCAAGTTTTTCATCGAGTTTTATTTACAAAAGGTATAAGTACAGTTAACCTAGATTAACCTAGATTATTTTTGTAAAATTTCTTTCCCCAAAGATATTGGAATAGTCCAAGTTTTTCATCGAGTTTTATTTACAAAAGGTATAAGTACAGTTAACCTAGTTTAACCTAGATTGTTTTTGTGAAATTGCTTTCCCCAAAGATATTGAAATAGTCCAATTTTTTCATCGAGTTTTTTTTTTACAAAAGGTATAAATACAGTTAACCTAGATTAACCTAGATTAATTTTGCAAAATTTCTTTCCCCAAAGATATTGGAATAGTCCAAGTTTTTCATCGAGTTTTTTTTTTTTTATAAAAGGTATAAGTACAGTTAACCTAGGTTAACCTAGATTAATTTTGCAAAATTGCTTTCCCCAAAGATATTGGAATAGTTCAAGTTTTTCATCTAGTTTTATTTACAAAAGGTATAAGTACAGTTAACCTAGGTTAACCTAGATTAATTTTGTAAAATTGCTTTCCCCAAAGATATTGGAATAGTTCAAGTTTTTCATCGAGTTTTATTTACAAAAGGTATAAGTACAGTTAACCTAGATTGGTTTTGTAAAATTGCTTTCCCCAAAGATATTGGAATAGTTCAAGTTTTTCATCGAGTTTTATCTACAAAAGGTATAAGTACAGTTAACCTAGGTTAACCTAGATTATTTTTTTTAGATTGCTTTCCCCAGAGATATTGGAATAGTCCAAGTTTTTCATCGAGTTTTATTTACAATAGGTAGAAGTACATTTAACCTAGGTTAACCTAGATTATTTTTGCAAAAGTGCTTTCCCCAAAGATATTGGAATAGTCCAAGTTTTTCATGGAGTTTTATTTACAAAAGGTATATGTAGTTAACCTATATTATTGTTGCAAAATAGATAAATTCACAAATGGAAGTTTCTTGTAACTCGATTAAGGGACAATAGACGATCCACGTATGGTTTAGTCATAGACTATTGCAGAAGATTTAATTTTTCTTATATATTTTTTCTTTTCTTTGTCAGCAACAATCAGCATTTTTATCTTTAGGCACAATATCACGCCGAAGAACTGAATTCATAATGGAGGTAGAAAATAATTTTCTGAAAGGTGAGATAGAAAAAGAAAAAGATTAGTTTTTTATTATATTTTGTTTATTTACTTATATTTTGATTATTTTCCAATCATAAATTAATGCTGAGTGATTTCATTTGTAGGATTTTTACTAATCTCTGAAAAAAATAACGTTGACTGCATGAAATGAGCAGTTAATAGCCCATATAATTTTTTTCTGCCAATGCACCTTATCTAACACATGGCAAGATTATGGAGAATTACTATTATCATTCACAAGTAAAGTTACATCAGAAGCCCACGCACTTCTGATGGAAGAAATCAGAAAAGGATTTAAGCTTCGACCCTGCAAGACTTCCAGAGCAGAGTGCTCCAAGGACCCACGTGCGGGTCTGAAGAAGAACTAAACTCGACCGAAGAGTCGAGAACGCCCTTGGACGTCTCGTAGACACAAGCCGCAAACCCAACGAAAGATCCGCGGTCCCGCCTTCTGGAGGAGATAAGAGCAGGGATTCGCTTGCGACCGACGTCGCATCTGAAGAAGGAGCTCCCTGACAAGAGGGAGCATTCTGAGGGCATTGCGGCGGTTCTCCAACGTGCTCTTCAGGCCAGAGCTCTCGTCGTTCAAGACTTATCCGATGACGAGTCCGCATCGGAAGACGAAGAGGACGTTTGGGAATAAATCCCTTTTATAAAGTCGTAGCCTAGTGATACCAAGCCCATAATGAAATATATGATGAGAGGCCATTAATACAGTAACTGTGTTGATTACTGAAAGTTTGTATTAAGCCCAATAGAAAGTATTGGTTATCGAAAAAGACGAAACCTATTTTGCAGCTCATAGGCTTCTTGGCGTTAAAAGCCCTACACATTTGCGCGCGTGCGTGCGTGTGTTTGTGTGTGTGTGTGTGTGTATTTTCATTTATATGTTTATTATTGCCCGCATATGTTTATCTGATTATGTTGATCAAGGTTTCATCTAGATGTGCTTATGGAGCGATTAACAACTTTTCAACAACATTGATGAAGAAAATCCATTTCAGATTCAAATTAGGTAAAGATACAATTAACTACTAAAACAGAAAAAAGAATAAACACCTAATGGTGAGTATTGGTGTCATTGTTATCTAAGATGTTTATGTACAGGATATGATTATTTTACCATTGGCTGAGATCGTTTCTTTTCCACTCAAATCTCTGAGTATCTACAGCTATCAAAAACATTGACCTTATGATCCCATAAAATGATTATTTGTCCCTTCATTCTACTTTTGCTTCCGTTGGCACGAAAATGGCTACACTTTCTTCAGTTTAGGTATTCATTGAAATGCTTTCCCTTCTCCATTGATCAGAATTTGTTATTTTGTCCTTGCCATTTTTCACCAGGTAATTGTTTACACCTTCAATTAATCTACAAAAACAGCCTACTACCCTATCCCAAAAGAGGATGACGGGCATCTGTATGTGGTGGTTTTGCAAGACGGACGTCCGAAGGTAGCATCTCCCTGCCCCAGAAATACAAAACTCATTTACACCCTTACCCCCATCATGAGGAGCAACCCTGACAGGCTGGCACTCGGTCTTCAAAAACACCCAAACGTCTTTCTGTCAAATTCGACTGTAGTCCCCTCAGATTCTTACACAAGGAGAATTTACAACCGGTGACCAGTCTTCTCTGCCTACAAGTATAAGATGACGACAGAAGCAATACTAAACTAATATAACACAAGTTGTGTATGTTTAAGACAGATTGAACATTTTAAAACCTCTGCCAAGGGATTCGAACCCTGGCCTGTGCGTGCATAATCACGAAACAAGACGCTAGCAACCGAGCTACGTAGCTCGGTTGCTAGCGTCTTGGCCTCGTGATTATGCACATACAGGTCAGGGTTCGAATCCCTTGGCAGAGCTTCTAAAATGTTTAATATAACACAGTATTTCAACATTTCTTGGCATAGAAATTTATTGAAGAATCTAAGGAGTATTGCTAACTGCTGCAGGGCTATATATATCCAGACAGTAAAACCCGAAGCGACAATTATATCTCAGTCGATACGTCGTATATCTCTTTTGGTGGAAGTTTCTGTCTATTTCTCACTTTCTCACACTGTGATGAATCCAATTCCTACGGTGTCATATAAATTCATTGTTTGCTTTCCCCAAAGATATTGGAATAGTCCAAGTTTTTCATCGATTTTTATTTACAGAAGGTAGAAGTAGAGTTAACCTAGGTTAACCTAGATTATTTTTGTAAAATTGCTTTCCCCAAAGATATTGGAATAGTCCAAGTTTTTCATCGAGTTTTATTTACAAAAGGTATAAGTACAGTTAATCTAGGTTAACCTAGATTAATTTTGCAAAAGTGCTTTCCCCAAAAATATTGGAATAGTTCAAGTTTTTCATCGAGTTTTATTTACAAAAGGTATAAGTACAGTTAACCTAGGTTAACCTAGATTAATTTTGTAAAATTGCTTTCCCCAAAGATATTGGAATAGTCCAAATTTTTCATCGAATTTTATTTACAAAAGGTATATGTAGGTAACCTAGGTTAACCTAGATTATTGTTGCAAAATAGATTTATTCACAAATGGAAGTTTCTTGTAACTCGATTATGGGACAATAGACGATCCGCGTATGGTTTAGTCATAGACTATTGCAGAAGATTTAATTTTTCTTATATAATTTTTCTTTTCTTTGTCAGCAACAACCAGCATTTTTATCTTTAGGCACAATATCACACCGAAGAACTGAATTCTTAATGGTGGTAGAAAATATTTTTCTGAAAGGTGAGATAGAGAAAGAAAAAGATTGTTTTTTTTTATCTTATTTTATTTATTTAATTATATTTTGATTATTTTCCAATCATAAATTAATGCTGAGTGATTTCATTTGTAGGATTTTTACTAATGTCTGAAAAAAAAAACGTTGACTGCATGAAATGAGCAGTTAATAGCCCATATAATTTTTTCTGCCAATGCACCTTATCTAACACATGCCAAGATTATGGAGAATTACTGTTGTAATGAGGAATAGACATTTGGGAATGGATGCGAAGAGGAGACTGTATGAAGGAGTGATTGTGCCAACAGCACTGTATGGGGCAGAAACGTGGAACATAAGAGAAGAAGAGAGAAGGAGTTTGAATGTGTTTGAGATGAGGTGTCTGAGAAGTATGGTGGGGGTTACTAGGCTGGATAGAGTGAGAAATGAGGAGGTGAGGAGGAGAACAGGGGTGAAAAAGGATTTGGGAGATAGGGTTGATGAAAGAATATTAGGATGGTTTGGACACATGGAAAGAATGAGTGAAGAAAGACTAGTAAAAGAGGTATGGAAGGCAGATGTGGAGGGCGTGAACATGAGGGGACGTCCTAGGATGAGGTGGATGGATGGGGTGAAGGGGGCTTTGGGGAAGAGGGGAATGTCTGTTGAGGAAGGAAGGGAGAGGACGGAAGACAGAGGTGAGTGGAGAATGGTTGTATATGGATGATGTTGTGACTGCATGAGGAGGAATGGGCGGGGGGGTGGGGTAGTATGTGTGAGTAAATTTTGACGCAGCCCGAAGGGATTTCTCCCCGTCCTCGCCTTATATGCAAAGGGGGACGGAGAGGGGGGGTCGCCGATTAAATGAAGCGGCCTTGCTGTGGATGTACTGTGTCTTGCGACACTGCTTCTGACCCAGGGCGGTGGGCAGGGTGCAGGGATGACCCGTCATCCAGGAGGTGCTCAGATGAGAGGAAGGGTGGGAGGGGTGTGGAGGGTATTTAGGGATGAAATGGGTGGGAGTGTTTTTATGCCTTTCCCTTTTTGGCTACCTCCCTTGGAAGGGGGAAAAAGCCTTGGTATATGTATGTATGTATGTACTAAGTTACAAAGGATTACAAAGGCTGAGCATGCCGACAGGAGACATTTTGGTCTATACCTAGGTCGGATGACAAAAAAATCATAATAATAATAAATAAATAAATAAATAAATAATAATGTAAGTAACAAATAAAATACATAAATGCATTGGTATAGTTAGATAATAAACAAACAGGTAAATAGTAAATAATAATAAATTGACATATAACCAATAATAAATGTAAATCAGACAGACAAATGAAAACAAAACAAAAACAAATAATATAAAATAAATTATAATCATTACAGCATCTTGCTTAGAACAGTACCACGTGCTTCCTCGTACTTTATAGCTCATTACCACGTTTACCCGTGGGAGAATCACCGTAGAATAAAATACAAATGGTATCTCACTGTCAACGCAGCATTTTCTATCCGTGTCTGGGTTTATATTACGACCACACATACAATGCGCACCTGTAATCAAAAAAGCAGAAAACGGAAAGACCGCAGAGTCATTTAATTATAATCTTGTCTTTGCAGTCCACGACAGTTTCGTCTATGGTTAGTAGATAAGGTGGTAAGGTACTCGACGAAGGAGGAAGAAGGGATGAGAGGAGAGGAAGAATAACGTAAAAGAGAGAGGGATGAAGGGAAAGGTATAAGAGAAGGAGAGTAAGGAGAAAAAGGAAGACGAGTAGAGGTGGAAGGGATAGAGAACAACTAAGGATAAAGAGAGTAGATGGAGGGACGAGAGGAAGAAAGGAATTGAATGGAGATAGATGGCGAAGGAGAGTGAGTGGGACATCGTGGTCGAAGAAAAACAGAGAAAAGGGAATATATATGCAACCATGGTCACGTTTGTGTGTAAATTCGTGCTTATACGTGTTTATGTGCCTATGCGTTTGATCCATCATGGTCTTCGGTCAAGTTCAGGACAAATGATCGATAGTTACTATTCTGATATCTAGGATGTACAAAACAGCTTCCAACGGGGAACGACCTAGGGCCTGTGCAACATCAGGATGTCCTGAGACTCCATGCCCTTGTCAGTTACACGACCACTTGGAGAGGTTGTCAGAGACCTACAGAGTCTCCGAGGGGAGTGGAAGGGCCTGGTTGC
>NC_134787.1:61111750-61126750 GCF_046742065.1 Oratosquilla oratoria
CATAAAAATGTTCTTTTTCCTTCGAACCAAATCCGGTTTATCTTTCAATAATATCTCTCCTTCCTTCTGATTCCAACCTTCTTACAATTGTGGTTGATTCCTTTATCCAATTCTCCTCTCATCGCTCAAATGCTTCCGAGTTACTAAACCTTTCCACATCGCACGCAGCTTTTTCTGTATGTTTGAACCTTTCCCCCTATTTCAATTTGCAAGAGCTCGGTTTTCCTTCTTTCCTACCGTCTCCTCCTTCTCGATTTAATTTTATCCTTTGGCTTTCTTCACGATATTATTCCGTCCTCTTTGTTTCGCTTATTAGTTGCTGCCCTCCGTCTTTCTCCGTTTTCTGTGCGCAACATTTACGGGAGAAGTCTCTCACTCTGTCTTTTCTTCATCCAAAGATTTCAAGTCGGTATTATCAGCAGACGAAGAAGTGGATTTCGTCTACTCATTTGTGAGTTCATTCCAAAATCTGAAAGAAACGTTCAGTGGTCTAATTCTCATTCCTGGAATAAGTTTACACGTATTAAGCTTTTTATTTTGTGTTCTTCCGAACTCATTTCTGCAAGAATTTCCACTCCGGGTGAATGAAAGCGTCTGGCTTTAGATAGAATAAACTTGGTAAAGTTTAAAGGTGGAACGAGAGGGTCCTCTGTACACAAGCCCATATGCATGATGAAAACTTCGTCATAATAAGCACCAGAATATTTTTGCTCAGGAGGCGGTTTCTCTATCTTGGTTGGTCATGATTTTTGCTTCAAGGTTCACTGCCTGGAAACTCGCAACCACATAATAGCTAGCAACCTTTGTTCAGCCTTTCCCTGAAGTCCTAAGGAAGACATGCTGAAGTGTTGCCTATGTTGTATTAATGTGGGTCTGTTTCAGTGTTACAGGGTGGTATGACGAAGAGAAGGAGGAGGAAGAGGGGGAGGAGGAGGAGGAAAAGGAGGAGGAGGAGTGGAAGGATGTTTTGGGTTTGTTTCAGCTACATCATGAGAAAATGGGGACACTGCGCGCGCGCGTGCACACACACACACACTCACACACACACACACACACACACACACACACACACACACACACACACACACACACACACACACAAACGCAAGTTTTTATTTTGTTTCAGATATTTTCTCTGCTCCTTCGATGAATGTAAGTTCATAAAGTATAGAATCTGAAATTATATTTCCAAAATATAAAATAGAAAAGAAACATGGACCTTATTCATAGGTCATGGGGTTTTACACGTGTAATGCATTATGATTTAGGGCGCAAAATATCTAGCCATCATCGTATTTACTATATCCTTAACACCAAATAGCTTTCGAGTTCAGAACCAAGCTTCCGCTGGAAAATGGGATTGCTGCCATCAAATCTCGCATTTCCTTCCTGATCCTTTTTTTTTTTTTTTTTTTTTTTTATAAGGAATCTGGAAAGTGTCCATTTCTGGGCCGATTTAGAAAATAGTCTTGGGGTAAAAAGCACCATTTTCCAGCTTTGTCATGAGAACGGCGCTAGAGTTGTAGTGTCAAAAGCAAATATATTTTCATTTACTTTGCTGTCTTCTTTCATCAATTCAGATTAGAAAAGTAAACTCTTTTCCACGGTTTTTGTTGATATCACATGATACAATGTTTGGATATTTATTCACGGGAAAGTGGTGAAGAGAGGTTTCGCGTTATGATCTTCCATTAAAGCATGGTAAACAAGATGCTAAGTAGAGATTTTTTATACATAATCTTTCCATAATCTCTCGGTACCAGAGCTTTTGAAGTGCTTCATTACCTCTTCGACGTGAATAGGTCTCTTCCGTAAGAGAACGATTGAAACAGACTTAAAATTTTGATACCAACAATATTCTCCACCCGCCATAACATCAAATAAATATAATCATTATTTTAATATTTGGTAAAGTTATACAATCATTTTACATTCACATGCTTTCTCCTTACAAGGGCTATTCTAATTTGTGGCAACATTTATTACAATATAAAAATAATATTTACGGCCACATACAATGGTTTGTTTAATCATAATAATTTTTATTTCACAAAATGCTATACGCGTTAAGGGGACACTACAGTAGTGGCGTGTTGCCACAGTATTCAAGAAATATAATGTGGCGACACTTGAGGGTGTACAGAAGCTTTGGCAACTGCAACTTCTTCAGCTATTTGAGACTCGTTAACGGATATAATTTGGTGAACGATTAATTGGGTCAGGACGACTATATCGCCGATTAAATCACCATATCCTGTGATTTCTAAGGTCTTTGATTAAATTAGCTCAGGTAGTTTCAGATTAGCATAGTATAAAAAATTTCAAGTTCTGGCGAGATTTTCAAAGTACTGCCAAAACACGAGCGTTACTGATTGATTATGGTGACGAAAATATCGCCGTCGTTTTATGTAGCTATATAACCCTGTTAATTTCCATGGTTATGAAAATTCAATCATTATTTAGTTATAATGGACTTGCTGTTGTTACCAATACGTCCAGTAGTTAAATATACAGTAATCGTTGATTGATAAGGATCGTAATAGTAGTACAATTCCGATAACTATCAGTCAACTATTGTATTATTAGACAATCAAATCTGACTCAGGTTATATATATCAAAACTATAATGTGTCACAAATACGAGCTGTTTTACAAAAATAAATGAATAGATCAATAAATAAAAAACAAATGAATAAATAGTTATCTTTATTTGAGAGCTACTGTATATAAAAACGTATCTAACACTTAACAAAATGTATATTTGTATGGCTCCATATATCAAGAATCAAATTCGTATGTCGACAATAGAACGATACTCTTTTCCGTACCGTGTGCCCTTCATTTTCTATTCTTGCTTGCACCAGACTAAATAATTCGCATCCATGGCACCGCTTAAGTAATGAAAGAATCATAACCTAACACAGACGCGTCCTTCCTTGGCTTTTGTCCCTCTTTCTCTTGCTGAAGCACCCGTCAGTCGACACCCAGGTTCTCCGTACCAGTGTGGTTTAGCATGATGCGCTTGCCAGTCGTGTATCATTGTTAAACACGTTTTAGGGTTACACTACAGTGCAAACTGAATTGTTGAAGCATATTTACTAATAATTACCTTTGTTAAAAAGAAAATTATTACTACAGGGATAAGAGAAAGAAGCTGATAGAAGAGGGAGAGAGGGATAGAAAGAGAGTAAAAAGAGAGAGGGGAGTGAGAGAGAGAGGGGGGGGTGAGGACAAAGACAGGGATATATATACATACATATATATATTATATATATATATATATATGTATATATATATATATATATATATATAGAGAGAGAGAGAGAGAGAGAGAGAGAGAAAGAGAGAGAGAGACAGGCAGACAGACAGACAGACAGAGAAAAAGAAGGGGGAGGGAGAGGTTATGAGAGAATTAGGGTGGAAGAGATTGGAACGAATTCATTCACACACATACATGTACGTTCGCGCATCCAGACACACGATCACATTCCATTGCATATGAAATATTGAAGTTCATGGCCCCAACCTCCAATACCGAAAATATGAAAAGTACGAGTGTCAGAACATAATAAAACAATTATGTGTAAAGTTGGTCTTCAAACGTACTACATTGGTTTTAGTCTTCTGTAAAACTGTTTTGATCATACTTGTTTATATCAAACAAGTCTGTTAATTCATAAAGCATTTACATGCTAAATTTATCTATGACTGAAAGGTGTATGAGTCTTTTAAAGCTACTAGAAGGTATCAGACGCTGTAGTACTTACAAATGGAAAAAAAATAGGTACAGGTCCAGGAGTATTGCCTTGAATATCCCTTTATTTTGTTATGTCCAAAAGTGGAAAAAATAATTTAAGAAAGTCAAACAAATTTGCTATTGATTGTTTATATTCATGGGTATTAATACATGAGAAGACAGGATTCTGTTTACGAGAGACCAAAATATGGAAGTTATATTGATTTTCCTGTGAAACTAATTTTTTTTAATATTAGTCTAATTTAGATAAGGAAACGTAGTATATTCCATTATGTCAAAAGCATTAAAATGAATAGGATAAAGTCCACTGACACTACTAGTTTATAGTTTTAGGCACAAAATATATTGATGCAAAGGAAAGAAAATAGAGGGTAACAGATATGGTAATCTCACTGCAGGCTATAATTTTATTCCTACAGATTTTTAATTATGATACTTTAGATACTTTGGAGATTTTAAATTAGATTTTGCAAGGGGAAGATGAAAGTTGCTCACTAGTTTAGTTCTTAATGTGAACTTTGAAGCGATACCAAAGACTAAGCAGAAAACTTCTCTACAACTTAGAGTAAAGGACTTTATGGTCCTAAGTACTTTGGTAGGGTTGTTAAAAAGTTAAGGATTAGTTTAACACATATGTAGATGACGTAAAAACGCAAGAGCTATTGGATCTCTATTGGTTTTCTAATCTATATGCAAATGAATGCCTTATGGTTAACCAGAAGCATTTCTTTTTCCCAACACAGCCTTTGCGGTCTAGTAAAGATGTCTCTAATAGAGAAGAAAAGCCAATACTAATGGATATCAATTGCTTAGTGAAGGGGAATACAATGAGCTAGGAATATATTCGTACTTTGTATTATAGCATCAGTGTTGTGCCTTGTGTCCTCTGTATATTTCGTTTTGTACCATAAACTTGATCATTGAGTACAATTTTCGTATGATTTAACTTGAGCGAAGTGAAAAGAGACGTGAGTGATTAAAGTAAAAGGAGTAAGCAGGATCCTCGCCATACCCAGCCACCTCGCTGGATAAAAGAAAAAAAAATCTTCTATCAAAACTCATTTGCTTCTTTATGTTATATACATATGCTACGAAAATATATTTATCTCTTTTTCTTGTTACGTAACATTGGGCATTAAGATATGGGGAGATTCTTGGATTTGATTAAAATTGTCACCATAGCGCTCGTGATATGACTTCCAGGGTAATAAGCAGAAACCGGTAGCCGTTCTTGAGTTATCTTCATGAGTTAGTTCATGAGTTAATATGAATCTTCATATGAGTCAAACTCGAACTTAAACACATTACAAGGACTTAAGGTCTTCTTCGGATACGTTTACACAATGTGTTTTACAATTTCAAGTGCTTTAATGTACATATTTAACCTTCTCGTTTCTTTTTTCCTTTGTACGTGGAGCTTCCAAATGTTACTAAGAATAATGTATTTGTTTTCCGATATTTCCAGAAGAAAGGAAATTTTAATCCTGGCGTCGTGGGTCGTTTTACACCTGAATTGGTCTGGAAACTAAATCTTTAACTTCTATAATATATAGAAGCGTTCAGATTGAATATAGGGAACAGAAAAAAAAAATTATCTGAATGATAAAAAAATAGGTATGTTTTACAGGTATATAAAAGATATAGAAATAGAATCACGAAAAAATGAAAGAGCTACAATGAACTAGAAAAAAATATGTGAAACTAGAATTTTCATTGACCATTTACGAAGGAGTGAACCTATTAATATCACTTTCTCTAAAATTGAAAATAATTAGATTTAATTTATACGACTCTTGACATATTTCGACTTAATACCTACGTAGAATCTATTTGAAGGGAGCGATGACTTAATATCGTCAAGTTGATAATTAAGGATGCAGAGAACCTCGTTATTCCATTGATGAATTAATTAGGCACTGGTGGAAAAAGAACTCGGAGTTGGAAGACAGTATATTGAACAGAAAATGATGGGGGAGGGGGGAAATTAGTTCATAAAGATGTCAATTTCAATATTTTCTTTTACTACTGTGAATTAGCTACAAATGATAGTTTTTGTTAGGGCTTTAGGGATAGAATGTATGCTTTCAATGATTTTCTTTTACAGCATTTCGGCATTCAGCTACTGTGAAGTAGCTACAAATGGTAGTTTATTTTTAGAGGTTTGGGTATAGAATGTATGCTTTCTCTGATTTTCTTTTACAGCATTCCAGAATTTAGCTATTGTGAATTATCTAGAAATGGTAGTATATTTTTAGAGCTTTGTGGATAGAATGTATGCTTTTACCGTTTTTCTTTTACAGCATTCCAGCATTCAGCTACTGTGAATTACCTAGAAATGATAGATTTTGTTAGAGCTTTGGGGATAGTGTTATGCTTTCACTGATTTTCTTTACAGCATTCCAGCATTTAGCTGCTGTGAATCGTCTAGAAATGGTAGCTTTTGTTAGAGTTTTGTGGATAAAATGTATTCTTTTGCTGATTTCTTGTCCAGCATTCCAGCATTTAGCTACTGCGAAATAGCCATTAATGGTAGTTTTTGTTAGAGCTTTTGGGATAGAATGTATGTTTTCATTGATTTTCTTTTACAATATTCCAGCATTTAGCTACTGTGTATCATCTAGAAATGATAGTTTTTGTTAAAGCTTTGGGGATAGAATATATACTTTCACTGATTTTACTTTACAGCATTTCAGCATTTAGTTTCTGTGGATTATCTAGAAATAATATTTTTTGTTAGAGCTTTGGGGATAGAATGTATACTTTCACTGATTATCTTTTACAGTATTCCAGCATTCAGCTTCTGTGAATTAACTAGAAATAATAGTTATTGTGAGAGCTTTGGGGATAGAATGAATGCTTTCATTGATTTCCTTTTATAGCATTCTAGCTTTCAGCTTCTGTGAATCATCTAGAAATGATAGTTTTGTTAGAGCTTTGAGGATAGAGTGTATTTTCACTGATTTCTTTTTACAGTATTCAAGCATTCAGCTTCTGTGAATTGGATAGAAATGATAGTTTTTGTTAGAGCTCTGGGGATAGAATGTATGCTTTTACTGACATTGGGTCTTGAAATAGCTTACTTCTACTCTCTGGCTTTCAGACCTTTGTGCCTTTTTCCAATCAACCAGCATTCTTGGGTCAAACTGTCTTACCATTTCGAAAATCTTTCAAAAAGGCTATCGTACGCAAACTGCTTCAATAAGGCTCAACTTATTACTCTATCCCGACTGACATCAAAAGATCTTATTTATCAGAAATGTTCCCATGTAAGGATTCCAGACACCTTCGAAGCAGGTCATGGTTAGGATAGAAACTGTAATCTGTAAAAAAAAAAAAAAAAAAAAAAAAAAAAAAAAAAAAAAAAAAAAAAAAAAAAAATAATAATAATAATAATAATAATGATAATAATAATAATAATAATAATAATAATAATAATAATAATAATAATAATAATTATGATAATAACAATAGTAATAATAATAATAATAATAATAATAATAACAATAATAATAATAATAATAATAATAATAATAAAAAAGGGACTGCATGTGTTTGAGATATGCTTTGATGGTACAATTTATATAATTTGTCACAGAAAACGGTAAATGGTTATGTTCAGTCGAACGCAATATTCTCGTGTTAATATGATCTCTCTGGATTGACCCTTTCAATACAATTTAGGGTTTCAAATTTCATTATGGCTTCTTAATAGATGTTTTATTCAATTGACGTAAGACCCCTAAGCTAAAGGTGGTCTTAGAATGTGTAAAATGCATTCCTAAAGTCCTTTTCCTCCTTAAAAAGGGGTAGCCGAGTAATAGCATATGTCTTTCCACTTATCCATATGCCCACCCACCCATCCAATCATTGCCCCTCAAATCTAACAGCCTCTAAGCTGAAGGGACATCCCTTGGCTCCGACACACAGCTGGTAATGCAGCGAGACACAAGTTTTCCACAGGAAGGCCCGGCAATCTGAGCTTGCTAACTTCCATCGATTTATCCTATAGCAGCCCTCCCCGCCCCTCAAACACCGGGCGTATTCACACACACACACACAATATATATATATATATATATATATATATGTATATATATATATACACATACATATACATATATATATATATACATATACATATACATATTGCAAAAATAATCAAAATAACGCGTGACTAAATGATATTGCAGAAACCACAGGGAAAATAAAGTCGGAATACTAAATGTTTCCGTCTATTACGACATCCTCAGAGTACTCTGAGGATGTCGTAATAGACGACAACGTTTAGTATTTCGACTTTATTTTCCCTGTGGTTTCTGCAATAACATATACATATATATGAAACATAAAAAATGTGTTTTGGAATGTATAATATTTCCTTCGGTAACAAGATGATAACCACTGTTTAGTGGCAGCCAAAATAAGACAAACTTTTGTCAGTGGTTACGGGAGGAAATAATAAAGATATAGTCTCCATACTGCGGAAGATCGGCAAGCAGATGACTGAAACCGCCAGAAAAAGGTACAACTTTCCACATAGTGTTCAAAGTTTCCACATAGAGTTCAAAGTTTCCACATAGAGCTCAGAGTTCTTCTTTGCTAAATAAAACCATCTAGTGTCAGCCAAGGCAGGCCTTAAAGAATATTCAGTTAATATCTTTGAATAGTAAGGTTAGCCTATCCGAGAGTTGACACCTTGACGTGGTGGATAGGCTTGAGAATCTTAATGACTACAAAAGGTATGTAAGGTTAGGTTGATGTCAGACAACAAATTTCACTTCTTATCAAACATGATTATCCTGGAATCACTCTAACCCCCAAAAACGTCTTCAGATGTTTGGCAATAATAAAATCCTCAAAGGTGTCCAACTCTGTCTCTCTCTCTCTCTCTCTCTCTCTCTCTCTCTCTCTCAGGGCATATAGATATTTTTTTTTTGTTCAGAGGCGACATTCGATTAACGTGTCTGCTGAGGAAACAAAAACACTAAGGCGTTGGGACCCAGATACTATGGAGCTCTACAGAACATTTTAACTAAAGGATGACTAGATGGACTAAAAAGCTTAGTATTATGGTAATACGCATTCATGATAATAAAGAATATAAGGTTGGAAGAGAAGATAATTAAGAAAAATAAATAAATAAAAGGATAAAGTTTGTACTACAAGAACAAGTGGGTGTAGCAATGCTTGTGAGAAGAGAAAGATTTGGTGAGTTCGTCTCCTTCACTGTAAGGTAAGACTGAACTGATTTTACATGTGGCAGGAGCCAATGTATATATATATATATATATATATATATATATATATATATATATATATATATATATATATATATATACACCGGCGCGGATAGTGACCCGTGGTGCGTAATTACATAATTGCACACGATTAGGTTAGGTTGAATCAAGCAGAGTCGCACTGTCAAAGGAGCGTCAGGTCTACCCTTGTGGGCGACATGACGCGCGGTCCATGGCACGTGGTTGTCGTGATGTGTACATAGAAAAGAACATGAAAATGCTATAATTTCATATTCTAGACATTTCTTCAGAACTCAAAAGGGCTGTTTACACTAGAACATGGCAAAGTGTAGAAACTAAATATGACGAATAATGAAAACAAAACTGGAGTCAAAAATAAGAAAACGTGAGGAAGAGCAGGTTGAGATATGAATTTATGAAAAAAGAGGAAGAGAAAATTATATATCTGCTCGAAAGAAAATTATTTAACATACACGAAGAGAAAACATTACTACAATGTAATACTGAATAGGAGAAGAAAAGTAAGACGAATGAAGTTTTTCTAAATAGCTTTATCTAACCAAAAAGAAAGAGTATTTGTATTTAATCAAATTATGGGTATTTCAAGTGTATCGGACACAAAAACAAAAAAAACAGAAATAAATTATACAAATTGTGGTTGTGAGTAATACAGATATATGAATAAATTATAGACAAATAAACGCATACACACGTGCTCGAGCACACACACACACACACACACACACACACACACACACACACACACACACACACACACACACACACACACACACACACTATCTCTCTCTCTCTCTCTCTCTCTCTCTCTCTCTCTCTCTCTCTCTCTCTCAAACATATAAACATCTTTATAAACAAAACCAACACACGTATGAAAAGATATGTAAACACAGATGTGTCACAATCTTCCACTTCAACTGTTCTGAGTTGTTTCTCCTGCGTGCTTGAGCGGAAGATAGCACCGCATCCAAGTCCGCGTCAAAAGACCAACTTGGGTCATCTTTCCACGAAATTCCAGAAGCTGGTGTTTAATTTCAGCGAAAAACATCGACAACTTCTCAAAAATGAGTTGTAGCCAGGAGAAAAAGGTCGGCCTTTGACCATGTTTCTTATTTCGTCGTGGTAAAAATGTTGGTCAAAAATTGTAACGTGACACGAATATGTCACCTGTTGTTCACATGTCATGACGTTGTCACTCGTTGGTCACTATCGTAACTTGGCAAAATTCGGCCACCTGAGGAGGACGAAGGACAAAAGGGAGAGATGAGGTCACACAGGTCACCGCAACAGGATTTCCTTCCAGTTTTTTCATTCCTTTAATTGTAATTTCCTAGAGTTAAGCTTCAAACACATAACAGTTCAAACGCACGCACACACACGTAGACACACACACACACACACACACACACACACACACACACACACACACACACACACACACACACACACACACACACACACACGCTTGAATTATTGGGGCAGGTAACAGTCTCTGCTGGGAATCGAAGATGAATGCGGGATGCAGTGATATTAATTTGATTAGTTCATTAGTTAGTTTCTCTTTTATTATTAGACATGACAGTCTAGAATGCCGTTCCTCGATCTGAAGTTTACATGCTAGGCAGTAGGAGCAACTAATCATACAGTGGTTTTCACCCTGAGGCCAGTGGTCCCGTATAGTACAATAGCATTTCATAAGTGGGGCAAGAAAACAAAAACTGACGCTTTTATTCAATGTTAAAGAGGCATTCAAGGGGACCAATAGACAGTAGTACGCAAGATAGTTACGAATCTCATCTAATAACGAAAGGGAATAAAGGTTCGTGGAAAGCTGGTGAATATAATTGCTTTAGAAAGATGAAAAGAAACCTATCAGAGAAAAAAATTATGTTAATTGGAGCAAGAGAGGCAGATTTATCAGAGAAAAGAGGAATATATTTTTGTTAGAAAAATAAGTTGTATGATTGTAAAATATAGAAAGGGCTTGAAGATAAAAATTCAATTAATTTTCAGTTTAGAAATGGTGGCGAGAATATCTATAGAATGAGAAAGATGTCATATGTGTGCCATATCTGTCACACTGTCTTGCCGCCCCTAAGTCCCTTCTTTCTTTCGTGATTTTACTTTCGTTTAGTACGTCTATCACCTTCTACTTTCCTTTCTCCACTGTCTGCGACGTGCGATTGTCATTCACAATATTAGTTGGTAGGCCCCATGCCTCCAATCATCCACTATTAAATTTATTTTCCTTCAGTTATACTCTTCAATCGAGGTAAATTAAAGTTGTGACTATTTTTCTTTATTTTCTTTGACTTTTTACAGCTTTTTCAGTTACAGTTAAGGAATCCCGTCGAGACCACTCAGTTTGGGTCTTAGGTCAGTTTTTCAGTGACATCATGATTTCTTTAGTCCAGTGATCTTTAACTTTATATTTAAGAACCTCCCAAATGAATTTTTCTCCTCCTCCACCCTTTCTCCAATCAGATCGTTACAAGAACGCTTGCCATATTGTTTACTCAAGCAATCTCAAATTCACTGCACATTGACTTAAGTTACATCATCAAAAGCAAAACCGACATACAGCGATGAAATCTTGTCCCCAGGCACTTGCTTATAAAAAATAATGCTGAGAGTAAAGTTATACACTTCCTCTCCTTCTCACCTTCGAACTGTTGTTTACCAAACAACCGATCCAATAAAAATGAAAATCCCACTATCTACCCCTCTTTCTACCTCACTTGTCTACATACAGGTATATCTACAAGCCTCTTACACATGTATTAAAGGAAACTTGCTATAGGAACAGGATCAAATCTATCAAGGAAAAAGTCAAGAGACTATCTGAGAACAAGTTTGCAATAGAAATGCAAAAGGATTCCATCGACGAAAAAGCTATTGAGTCTGCAGAGGAAAGGAGGAGAAATTTAAGAAGAAAAATCTAGGAATAGATGTCATGATAATGAGGAAGTGAAACATCAAGGTGACATAAGAACATCCTCTTCTGCAAAAAGGAACAGACCCTTTGGGGACAGGTGCTAAGATGAACCTCAGGAGAAATGTGAGATGAAACGGACCCTTCCTTGTCAACTCGAAGTGCACCCAGAAGAAGGGGGTTGATATTTTTTTCAAGAAGAAGACGAAGACGTGGATTCACACACAGGAGTAAGATGGAGTCTTTCTGGATAAAGAGGAAGTGGAGATCCATCGGAGGATTAAAAAGAAATAATCAACGAGGCCAGAAAGGAGTTGTCAGATCTGCAGTTGATGACAAGAGGAGGAAAAAACAAAACAAAAAGAAAACGGGGGACAGTAAAACAAGACAAAAGAAACATGTTAGAATAATAAAAACAAAAGTCCGTTATGTGACATCGTGGGTGATATAGAGACAGAGAGACAGGAAGAGAAAAAGAAAAAAATAAGGAAAGAGTTTAGATAGAATAGTATCAGCGTGTGACAACCAAAGGCTGGAGAGAAATATGACCAGTCTAGGAGGGTGTGAACAGAGACTAAAAGAGAAAATAAAAGCGAGAAATCAATCGGAAGACAGAAGAGGGATGGACAGAATAACGACCAAAGTGGAACGAAGGGGGAGAAAGAAAAATGCAAATGACGTAAGGAAGAATAAAAATGGGGAAGCGAGTGAAGCAAAAGAAAATGGGAAAATGAAGAAGATAGGGGTGACAAACGGAAGATGAAGAACCTACGAGTGAAATGAAAAAAAGAAAAGAAAAAAATGAAAATTAAAAGTCCGGGCGGACAATTCCTGTGGAACGAAGTCTAGCAAAACGCGCACAGTCTAGGGATGAAAGAGGTAACTTGATATCAGCGCTTGAAATCGTTAAACTGGATTATTTATAGACAAGCCCGCGTCATCCTTAAATGAAATTGTTGCTTGGTAGCCAAAACAAAATGTGTTAACTTCGTCATTGTAACAAAGGGATTATTTTAGATAGCTGGCCATAAGCAGAATTAAATGAATTTACGTTAACCTTCAGAAGAAGAAATAAAGTTAGTGAATAGTCATACCTGATTTGGAATGTAAGATACACACACACACACACACACACACACACACACACACACACACACACACACACACACACACACACACACACACACACACGACTCGGTGGCGTGGTTGGTAGAGTCCCTGACTATCACTACGGAGGTCTGGGTTCAAATCCTGCCCAGGGCTGAAATAGTTTCAGTATCGCTGCACTTCGAATCGTTACTCCAAATCTCGTGAGCGGGGAGTTGGGTGTGTGTGTGCGTGTAAGGTCACAGTATTAACCATAGATCGGTCATACGAGCTCTAAGCTCTCTTACGAGAGGGAAATATCTGTCGATTACGAGTCCAACCCGTGATCCAAAGACCAAAGGTGAAAACACTATATATATATATATATATATATATATATATATATATATATATATATATATATATATATATATATATATAACGAGGAATCGTACCCCGCGTCCCTCATAAACCCCAGCAACTGCCCTACAAATACCTATGCATTCATTCTCTGTAAATATTACCTCTGAAGAAGCCTCAAAGGCGAAACCGGTCAGGAATAAAGTGTCTCGTTCTCAATCGTGTCTTTCCATTCTTACCATTCATATATATATATATATATTATATATGTGTATGTGTGTGTGTGTGTGTGTGTGTGTGTGTGTGTGTGTGTGTATGCATATATGTATATATGTATGTATATATATATATGTATATATATATGTATATGTATATTATGTATGTATATATATGTATATATATATGTTTATAAATATATATATATATGTATATGTATATATACATGTATATATATAATATGTATATATATATGTATATATATATATATGTATGTGTATATACATATATATATATATATATATATATATATATATATTTGGATGATGGAGAACATAAACACAGGGGAAGGCTCGGAACCCTATGCACTCTAACGTTTCGTTCGCGTAGAACTTCTTCAGAGAGTGTATGTAGAACTGCAATTGGAGTTTATGTACTAAATCTAATTATCTTTTCGGACACTTGGGAAAGGTCGTTTTTCTGGCGTGTTTTAGAATTAAAATACTAGTTTCTTTAGCTAAATTGATAAACCCTCCTCGATGATTCGATGAATTATTAGTAGAAATATATGCTGATTCAACAATTCTTCTAGTGAATTTATCAAAACCTTTATGTAGCACTTCAGCTTCTCTCCAGTTTGGTAAATGATCGAATTTTTCCGCATGAACTACTAAAGAATTAGATGTCCTATGTGCTTTTATGTCGTTTTTATGTTCATAAATTCTTTTTTCTAATCCTCTTGACGATTCGCCATAATAAGCCATTGAGCAACTATTACACGGGATTTTGTATACGACGCTGTTTTCGGAATTGGTTCTCTTTTCAGAAGTCTTTATTAAATCACCTATCCTCTTGTTAGTTATTTTAGCTGTGTTTATATCCGATTTTGTTAAATATTTGTCTATTATTGGTGACGTTTCTGAGCCAGGTACTGATATAAAATTTGTATTATTTTTATCATTTCTCTCTTTCCGCGATTGTAAATATTTATTGCTTTTCTTTTTGTTCTTTTCAACATTCCCTCTGGATATCCAAGTTTGTCAAAGGTTTTCATAATGTAATCAAATTCGCCTTCTAGGTATTCATTACTACAGATTCGTAGTGCCCTGAGAAAAAATCCTATTACTATACCACTCTTTGTCCTATCATCATGTGCGGAGAAGTAATGTACTAAATCCTCTTTGTTTGTTTCCTTTCTGTATACTGAGAAAGTTACAGTTTTTCCCATTCGTCGTATTAACGTATCTAGGAAGGGCAATTGTCCGTTTTGTTCCTCTTCTACGGTGAACTGAATATCGCTGTTGACCGTGTTAAGCATTCTCACTTTATTATTTACATTGGTGTTTTCGGGGATGATTGCGAGGACGTCGTCT
>NC_134787.1:61131750-61136750 GCF_046742065.1 Oratosquilla oratoria
GTATTCATTGTGTGTTAGTTTTTCTATTTTCAATTTTCTTCTGTTTTACTTGAATGTATTTTTGTCTTGACTTTGTATGGCTTCTTGACAGAGCCTCTTAATTGTATTAGATTCTTTTACCACTAAAGCTGTACAATTTGACAACATATCACTAAAGTTATCACAAAAATGAGTTAGATATGTAAAGAAAATTGATCCAAATAGATAACAGTCAAACGAATACAAACGAAATATAACCCAAGTCATTGTAAAATTATGAAGAGCAACAATCAATCAATCAATCAATCAAATCAGTCCACTGCTGAACAAAAGCCTCCTTCATAGCATTCCATGATTCACACGACCGCGCCATCCTCTGCCACGTCACTCCTGCGAACTTTTCTATCTCTGAGAGACGTCTTATGTTGTATGAAGAGCAACGTTCAAGTAGATATAAGTAGAAATGGCAGTAACAGTCGAAATTCTCAGTACTGTATTTCTGCATCTGAGGAAGAAGTATTATGGCCGATTCTACGAACTTTTTCTTTCAAATGTCTCTGCTATCACCCAGCTATAGAAATTGTTTGTCGGTAGCTATATGGAGTCTACCATTCTCATTTTTCCTCCGAATCCCATTAAAAAACATTGACAGATTTGAATGGGGACAGCGACGAGATTGATATCTGCTTAAGTATTATATATATATATATACAGTATATATATATATATATATATATATATATATATTTTTTTTTTTTTTTTTTTTTTTTTTTGGGGGGGGGGGAGATATATAGGGACTCTGAGAAAAATTCATACAGACCATTAGATTTTGAAAGGAAGTTAATCATATATTTTCATGTTAGTATTGTGACATTCTTATTCTTAAAAGCTTAAGAAAAGTTTTTCTCCAGTAACTGACCTTCCTCCTCCACTCCTCCTCTTCCTCTTCCTTTTATTTCTTCTCCTCTTCCTCCCGCTTCTGCTGCTCTTGCGCCTCCGTCTCCTCCTCCTCCTCCTCCTCCTCCTACTCCTCCTCCTCCTCCTTTTCCTCTTCTTCCTCCTCCTCCTCCTCCTCCTCACCTCCTCTTCCTCCTCCTCCTCACCTCCTCTTCCTCCTACTCCTCCTCCTCGTACTCGTCTTCCTCCTCCTCCTCACCTCCTCCTCCGACTACTACTCCTCCTCTTACTACTTCTACTCCTCTTCCTCCTTCTCCTCTTCCTCCTCCTACTCCTTCTCTTCCTCCTCCTCCTCTTATTCTTCCTCCTACTCCTCCTCCTTTTCCTTCTCTTTCTCCTCCCCCTTGCTTTTTCTCCTCCTATTCGTCCTCCTCTTCCTATTAGTCTGTGACAGAGAAACAGACCCGCATTAATACAGCACATTCAGTAGTCCAAAGTTTAAATTAGATGAGATTAGTCACCGTCTATGGAACAGATTATGAGTTATATATACTCATATATATATATATATATATATATATATATATATATATGTATGTATATATATATATGTATGTATGTATATATATATATATATGTATGTATGTATGTATGTATATGTATATGTATGTATATATATGTATATATATGTATATTTATATATATATATATATATTTCTGTTTCGTTTTAAATTCAGTTTTTATGTTTTTGTACTATTTTCTTAGGTACACTCAATTATCTTCTAACATTTCTGCTTAAGCTTTCAGGAAGATTTTGTCATGCTATCCTTTTATGGTTTGGAATTTTATATCATAAGTTTATCACTTGAAAGACAAAAAGTCAATATACCTGCAATGCAGATGATTCGTATCATGCAAGGTATATTAATCCTTCGTTTATACATTTCTCATGACGGAACCGTAAGTCAACTTGCTATTTATAGCATATATAGCGAAGAAAATTATCCATTTGCTCACCCCTTGCCCACTCCCTGGATCCCCAACTTGTCATATATATCTTGATCACCGTAATTTCCCTTAAAAGACCATTCGACCTCTTTGTACTGAACACTTTCAAACGCACTTCCCGGTGCTCAGGAAGACTTGTTAATGTCAGCGGCGTAGGTCTAGTACGAGCGAAGACTTGTCTATACCTCCGGCTTCTCCCTTCCCCTCCGCCCGTAAACAGTGAAGAACCGCTTGAAGCCAAGAAGTCTCTCTCCATACGATGATGGTCGTCCCCAGCTGAAGTCTCTTTAAAAGTTATCCCCATAAAGTTGCTTTAGTGGTGGGTACGAAGGCATTAGCAGAGTTGATGTGGAGGAAGTGGGAGATGTATGTGTTTTAACACTGGCGTTCTGGTGGTGAACATTACAGTAGTGGTGAGTGTGGCGGTGGCTGTGATGCCAGGGAGAATAAGAATGTTATTAAAGAAGAGAGGACCAAAAAAGAAAATTGGTGGAATAAATGACATTGGGTTACTGTGTTATGCCAGAACACCTACACCGTAACAACATTCTCTTTATGGCTGAATTCAAACCAGATAGCTCCTGTAGTATGTCTTCTTTCTCTCACCTGAGTTGTTTGGCTTTTCAGTGTGTTTAACTTCAATCTTCTCGTCCCGTTCTCTCGCATTTGACATCTATATTACTTACGTCTCTCCCCTTATGTTTATCCGCTTCATTCTCTCCCATTTTTCGCCGTCCAGCCTCTTCCTGTACATTCCCCCTATCTTCTCTCCAGCTTCGTCAACATCACTGTCATTTACCAGTGATGCTATCATCGGCGCAAAAATTCATCAGCCATGCGTCAGGCGGGAAGGTAAAAACCTCCTATCATTCAAATCTTGACTTTTGGGAGCCATTTCCAGCACATAGCAGTTCCAGCACTTTCCTTATCATAGGATTCCTATATGGGTCAAAAGTCGATTCTACATCTCAAGATTTGGAGAAGAAAACGTCCACTGAACCTGGCAGATTAATTTACTAGCAATTGAAAATCCATGTGAACAAGTTGTATAGACACGGTAAAGGAAACATGGACTGGAGGTGAAGCTTTTATTCCTGACGTTTGGTCTATCGACTTTCTCAGAGTCGATAGACGAAACGTCAGGAATAAAAGCTTCACCTCCAGTCCATGTTTCCTTTACCGTGTCTATATTACTAGCAATTATATTGACTGATATCTATTGCTCTATTCACTTGACAGCCATCACTGCCCAGAAGAGTACCAAAAGCCATTATACCCCTTTTTCACGCTCCTTCCATCGTTAGCAAGTTAGTGTCAGGAAAGTTGAAGAAGTTAATCGATAATTGTATTTTGTCAGCAAAAAACAGCGCCTCTTTTCTTGTGGACGATATTGCATCGAAGATGTGGACTGTATTTCGCCAGCGCTTCTATCCTTGTTGACAGTCTCGTACCTCATCGAAGGGGGTGTTGTCAAAGAGCTGGCAAAGAGAAGATATGGACCAAAAGGTCTCCTGTCGGCATGCTCCGCCTTTGTGATAGTAGTGCTAAGGGATAGTACAAGTTAAAAGAATTTATCTTTCTTCTTTAAGTGGAGACCAGTCTCTTCATATAAAAGAATAATGAGTAACTCGATCTGTAGCAATATTACTAAATTTATTGAAACATCGAGATCTTAAAACTTTTGCGGTCAGTATGCCGTACGTGGGAGTTAACTGAAGAATGATATAATTTTTAGCTATTGGCGGTGGGTAAGCGAGTTACAGAGGTGCATGAAACAGCTTATTACTAAACAGTACAGGAGAGGTTGACTCAAATTCTAATTAGATAATGTATTGTTTTGTAAAAGTACTGCTAACGATATAGTGACAAGAGAAAAAATTTCTATACATGCATAGCAAAGGATTTTTCACAGTACGAGGGAGACAAGGCGGATCTGGATCAAAGCATCCCCGAAGCGATTTGTGTATTTACTGAAAACAAATGTAATTGTATTATGATATTACCTTCATCTCTGACACTATTAAAAACAGTTATACAATTCTATCATCATGAAAGTCTTGTACTAGATCCTGCACGTACGGAATTCTCTCACATACCATCGTAATTCTATTTCAATTTCTAATATAATTTTTCGTAATACTTCTCCGCCCCAGCTATTTTTTCTTTTCTCACTCCCGTTTTCTATTTTTTTCCTTCTTCTCATCCTCGTCCTTCTTTTCTATTTCCAGACACGAATTTTCTTTTTCTCGTTCCTCTCCTCACTTCGGTAGTTTGTCTCAATACTCTCTCAACCCACAACCTTCCTTCAGCTTCTTGCGTCTGTGTTTACTATTCCATTACAATTTGCGTTTACGCTCATTGCAAGACCTTTCCTTAAAGAGCTCCATGCATTCGTCTTACTTAAGATCTTGTGGCTTACCACTTTGTCATCTCGGCACCATACTACCATTGGAGGCTTCTCTAATGGGACCGGTGGCAGCGGTTGTTAATTCTGGTTTGCGATATCACAGTTTGCTCTTGTTGGCTACCTTGTTTTTCCGTGGCCATGCGTGAGTGGATGATGAGACCGTCAATATTTATATCAATAATCTTTAACGAATTCATATTGTATGAATTATATACCTATATTATATATATATATATATATATATATATATATATATATGTATATATACATATATATATATATATATATATATATATATATATATATATATACATATGTCTATATATATATATATGTATGTATGTATGTATATATGTATATGTATATTATATATATATATATATATATTATATATATGTATATATATATATGTATATATATGTGTATATATATATATATACATATATATATATATATATATATGTAAATATAAAAGTATATATATATGTATATATATATAAATGTATATATATATATATATATGTAAATATAAAAGTATATACATATATGTATATATATGAGTATATATATATATGTATATATAAGAGTATATATATATGTATATATAAGTATACATATATATATATATATATATATATATGTATGTGTGTGTTCCTTTGAAAAATATATATGTAAATATATATTCCTTTGAAAAGCATACCTGCGAAAC
>NC_134787.1:61141750-61144250 GCF_046742065.1 Oratosquilla oratoria
TGAAAAAGAGGGAAACGGAGACGAAACAAGTCTAATCATTTTTATCTCTATCCTAGGAACGATTATAGAAACGATTATAGGAGGTACCATCGAACATCATACACCAAGTAAATCTATCAGAAGACAATCGTCCCTTTTTTAAACGTAAATACTCTCCCTAACTCGTCCGACGAGGCCAAACACTTCCATTACATTCCTGGCTCAGTATCTTTGTCAAATTAATTATCTTCTAGCCTCTTGGAAAACTTGTGGCCCAGGTATCCTTATCTCCCCCACCTTCCTCCTGCCATCTCTATCATCTTAACGTCTTCCTTACACTTGTACCAAGAGAGGATTGTCCTTCGGTGGTTGAGATGATAAATGGCGTCTACTACTGGTGGGAGACCAGGGAGTCGCTTAGAATTAAAGTTTTATTTATATTATCGGTTATTGGAATCGAACAATTCAGCGTAAACCGTGGCAGATTTTATTTAATGTGACACCAGTTTCAGTCGCCCGGCAACGTTGATCACTCTGTTTTAACAGAAATGTAACCCCGACCTTTCCTTTTCATACATACATATACATACACCAAAGGCTTTTTCCCCCTTACATGGGGGGTAGCCAAAAAAGAAAAAGGCATAGAAACCACTCCCACCTATTCCATTTCCTATATATTCCACTCCCCTCCACCCTTCTCCCTCCCTCTTATCTTGGCACCTGCTGGATGACTGGTCATCCCTGCATCCTGTCCACTGCCCTGGGTCAGAAGCAGTGTCGCAAGACACAGCACATCCACAGCAAGGCCGCTTCTTAAATTCGGCGACCCCCCTCTCCGTCCCCTCATGCAGATTTTATTTAATATGTCACCAGCTTCAGTTGCCTGGCAACGTTGATCACTCTGTTTTAACAAAAATATAACCCCGACCTTTTTTTTTTCAAAATGATATTTCCTTTTCATGATCGGCAAAAAAATTCTTTTGGTAAGCACGCACATAACGTGTCCCTCAAAGCCCTCCTCTACTACCTCTCCGTCTCTACTTTTCCTTTTTTGGTCTTCGCTTTCGTTCTTTCGTTCCTGTTTATGAGTGTCCCCTATGAACTCCTTAGCTTACTAATCCTTTTCCCTACGCTATAGCTTTTGCTCTTACTCCTTTCTTATTCTCTGTCCCCCCCTCTCTCTCTCTCTCTCTCTCTCTCTCTCTCTCTCTCTCTCTCTCTCTCTCTCTCTCTCTCTCTCTCTCTCTCTCTCTCTCTCTCTTTCTCTCTCTCTTTTGCTTACTACTTCCTTTTGACCTTTTCCTCTCTCCTTTTTTGCACTCTATTAACTATCTCGGTTACTAATTCGTTTCCATAAGCTATAGCTTTTGTTATTTTTATTTTAATCGTTTCTCTCTCTCTCTCTCTCTCTCTCTCTCTCTCTCTCTCTCTCTCTCTCTCTCTCTCTCTCTCTCTCTCTCTCTCTCTCTCTCTCTCTCTCTCTCTCTCTTTCACTCTCTCTCTCTTTTGCTTACTACTTCCTTTTGACCTTTTCCTATCTCCTTTTTTGCACTCTATTACTAATTCTTTTCCATACGCTATAGCTTTTGTTATTCTTCTTTTAATCGTTTCTCTCTCCTCTCTCTCTCTCTCTCTCTCTCTCTCTCTCTCTCTCTCTCTCTCTCTCTCTCTCTCTCTCTCTCTCTCTCTCTCTCTCTCTCTCTCTCTTGCTTACTACTTCCTTTTGATCTTTTCCTCTCTCCTTTTTTGCACTCTATTAACTATCTCGATTACTAATTCTTTTCCATACGCTATAGCTTTTGTTATTCTTCTTTTAATCGTTTCTCTCTCTCTCTCTCTCTCTCTCTCTCTCTCTCTCTCTCTCTCTCTCTCTCTCTCTCTCTCTCTCTCTCTCTCTCTCTCTCTCTCTCTCTCTCTCTCTCCTGCTTGCTACATCCTTTTGACCCTCTTTTCTCCTTTTTTTTTATCCTACTTCATCTTTTATCTTTCTCCAGTCCTGTATCACTTCTCCTCTTCTCCTCCGACTTAGAGTTCTTCCCATTTGTGCTGCATCTCCCCAGAAACGTTCTCAGACTTATGCTCTTCGTTCGGCATTCCTCCTTTTCTCTTCTTCCTCTTCTCCTCTGACTCCTCTTCCTCCGCCTCCCCCTCCACTTTAGCTCGTCCACTCTTTTCAACCACGTCTCGCCCTCTTTTTTGTGTCCACATTTTTGCTCATTTTCATTTCTTTAAGCCGATTTGATCCTTTTTATTTGTCTGTGTGTTTTCTTCTTTTCGTGAAATGATTTTTATGAAAGTCTACGTTCTTCCGAATTCCTGTACTCGACATAAGTCTCACCTGCTTCCAGTCTTCAATTTCCGACTAAAGATAATTCCCTTTCTATTCATTTCTTATTTATTTTTTTTATTTCTTATTCCTTCTGCTTTTCGTAGACATATTTCCCCAACTCCACATCAACGCTTTGGTAAATGAGAAACTTCAAATTAATTACCAAAATCACCCAGCAGAGGACTGAATAAA
>NC_134787.1:61149250-61161750 GCF_046742065.1 Oratosquilla oratoria
ACATGGCCTCCTACCAAAATATATATACTGTATATATATATTATATATATATATATATATATATATATATATATATATATATATATATATATATATGCATGAGAAATCACATAAACTCGTGATTCTAAATATGCGGAAAAACCACCAAGGAAAAAGATAAACTGATGACCAAGCGCTTTCGTCTATTCAGACATCCTCAGGGTACCCTGAGGATGTCTGAATAGACGGAAGCGCTTGGTCATCAGTTTTTCTTTTTCCTTGGTGGCTTTTCCGCATATATGTATATATATATATATATATATATATATATATATATATATAAATATATATATATGTATGTATATATATATGTGTATATATATATAATATATATATATATAATCGCTGGCATCCTCGTGTACCCACTCGCCCCTCATGGCGTCTACGTACGCGTCATCGTACCGAAAGTAGTTAATATCATGTGATGTCATTGACCAACATAGTTTCCTGGATATGTAGATTACGTGGAATATATAAACTGTCAACATTAACCTTTCATTATCTTTTCAGTGAAGTTTAGTTAGAACACTTCTGAGCTCAAGACACAACCGTGTTAGAAATTTCTAGTTTTTAAATCAATTGCATATTACCAAATTAGCCCCGTAAATCTTATGTCAAATAACGAAGTGGGACCTTCACTTTCGAGGCAGGAAATAAGTATACCGATGGTAGACTTTTTTTTACATCACTAAAACACAAAATGACACTGAACTATAATGAGATGTTATAACAGACTCCGAGGGTTGTAATACACTTGTGCACTGAGGTGGAAACGTTATGACCAGGAGCAGTGCGGTCAGTTCGTCAGAAGGTCTTCCTGGAATTTCAGAGGGTATTCAGGACGACTTTACAATGAAACAGATCCAGCTGGATCTTGCTCCCTCGATCTCATCCTCAGGCGACTCTTGTGCCTCTTCCAGGACCAGGTTGTATAAAGGCTCACTCGAAACCTTTCCATGAATGCAAAGCTCTGTACCCATCGGCATTTTTCGTCCACAATTGTTGACCAACCGTTAACACTTCAGTAGTCCTCTCGCTGGTGAAAGAAAATTTCTGACTCTAGTCAGATCAAAGTCTTTGAAGGGGTATTGGCCTTTGGTGAAAAAATAGAGGGCTTGGGTTACCATTAGTATTAAAACCAAACCTTCTTTCCAATTCGCATGAAATTACCCTATGATTTTCATCGTTCCGTTCATGTTTTATTTTTGATTACTTATTTTCATTTTATTTTTATATTATTTTGTTTATTTATATATCTTTTATAATAGTTCTTATATGTACCAAAACCCCATTCCCCCTTATAAGAAGAGTGATTCAGATGGTAGCCACACCATACACAATTAAAACCCATTTAACCAAACCTTTTCTCATATGACTTCGGAAAAAAAAAAAAAAAATCAGTACCAATATCAAACTGCTTGACCCAAAAGCAATGCAGCGAGACACAGCTTCTCGGTAGCGGGGCACAACATTCTGGGCTGGTTTTACTTCTACCACAAATTTATAATTAAACGTGAACATATCATATTTAAATGGATTTTTTTTATTTATCCATTTAAATGGTCGTCTATTTCATGTAACACTTTTTGGCAACTATGATTAGGGAGCATAAAGGGAAGAAAAATAGAGAGAAATCAAATGTAATATGTAAGATTTTATTTAAAGGACATATAGATAATGAAGAGAGTGTAAGGTTTACGGTAAGGTAACAGTATATAATAAAATATTCAAATTGAAAAATATGTAAAGATCCATCTACCGAGAAGACATTATGAAAAAAATATCAGCAGAAGTAGAACTTAAATTCACAAGGAAATTATAAATACAAAGAGTGCCGTGTGTGTATGTGTGTGCGTGTGCGTACATGGGTATGTGTGTGTATGTATGTGTGTGTGTGTGCATGTGTGCGCGCGCGCGTACGTGTGTGTGTGTGTGTGTATGTGTGTGTGTTTGCGTGTGCTTGCGTGCGTGTGTGTGCGTACGTGCGTGTATGTATCTGTGTGCGTACGTGTGTGTGTGTGTGTGTGTGTGTGTGTGTGTGTGTGTGTGTGTGTGTGTGTGTGTGTGTCTATGCGCTTGCATTTTCTGTGTATATGCGTATATGTTTGTGTGCATAAGGTCCCAACATTGCCTATACTTCAGAGGATACAAGTCAGACCTCTCATCACCGAGGTTAATAGGCGTTTATCTTGCTTTCAGCGCATGAACCAAGACCATGTTAAACCTGAAGCACACATGAAAAAAATCATAGAACCAAGTCTGCCTTAGTTTGGAATACTAAGGCATGAAATAGCATTCATGGAAAGTAAAAGATATAAACAAGATCGATATTAAACAACGAAAGGTGACCAAAAATTTCTTTGTCTTGCAATTACTCTGTATAAAGAGAAACTAGAAACACAGCAGTTGTCATCGTTAGCGGAATGAAACACGAAATGACCTGATTGCGGTGTTCAAGTGACTAAATATGCTGGACAGAATTGACAGAAAATATTTCTTGGTTTCGGAGCTGACGAGTATCGCAAATTCAAAGTAACAAATTAAAAATATGATATACTTGGAGGACATCGGAACAATTTAGTTTCAGATTGTTAAACGGCGAGAATAGCAAACAAGATGACATAGCATTATGTAAAACTTTAAGTGACATTGTGACTAAGAATGATTATAATGAGTAAGAGAGGGGACGTTATGATCGTAACTCCTATTTTGCATGATTCAAGAAGAAAAATAAGATTAAGTAAACACACACACACACACACACACACACACACACACACACACACACACACACACACACACACACACACACACACACACCTCGTGGCATGGTGGTTAGAGTTCTCGCCTGCCACTACGGTGGTCCGGGTTCGAATCCCGCCGAAGGCTGAAATAATTTCAGTATTGCTGCGCTTCGAGTCGTTACTCCAGTTCTCGTGGTCGCGGAGTTGTGCGTGTGTGTGCGTGTAAGGTCACAGTATTACCCATAGATCGGTCATACGAGCTCTGAGCTCTCATCCGGGAGGTTAATAGCTGTCGATCACGAGTCCAACACGTGATCCAAGACCATGGTGAATCACACACACACACACACACGCACACACACACGCACACACACACACACACACACACACACACACACACACACACACACACACACACACACACACACACACACACACACACACACACACACACACACACACACACACAAAGGTTAATCATGATGAGGTAATTAAATGCCACAGAATATTCATATTAATTATTCTTTAAAAACATAACAAGATTTCCCATCATGAAAATTACAAAGAGATGGTTGGCAGATGATATGTAGAGGATGAGTGTGGTGGGAGGTAAATAATTGGTAGGGGTGTGTCGGTGAAGTGTAATGGAGGTGAATGAAGTGTAGGATGATGTTCGAGAATTAACAGGAATGATGAGGTAATCCGGAATGAAAGAGGTGGATGGAAAAACTACATGGACGAAGGAACACGAGGGGAAAAGAAAGTTATCACAAAAGCAAGTAAATTTTTTTTTTTTTTTTTTTTTTGTGAAATATGAACCACTGCGCTAACCTACATTGCCCGAACTTAAATTGAAATATTCTCACTTAAGCTAACCAAAGTTAACCTAACTTAAATTTACCTAACCCAATTCAACCCAGCTTAACGTAATTTGACCCAACTTAAACCTAACCTAACCTTAGTTCAGTCTAACTTAACCTAACCTAACATAACCTAATCTAACCCACCCTAATCTAACTTAGCCCAACCTAACATAACCTAATCTAACCCACCCTAACCCAACCTAATCTAACTTAGCCCAGCCTAACCTAACCTAACCTACTCTGCTCTACCCAACCTTAACCTAAGCTAGCCCAACCCAGCCAAACCTAACCTAACCTAACCTAAATTTCCAAGTAATCATGACTTATGGAAAACAAGAACGTTAATCGAAGTACCGTAGGAAGGTATCCGAAGGATCCAAAATAAGGAAAGAGAGCACTTGAGGAAAGAGTCCGTCTTTAACTTGAAACCAAACCTACAAGGTATGCCGTGACGCTATCGCCCGCTCGCTCCTGAAGGCTTCAACTGTTTGTCCTCGTAATGCAGCCTTTCTCAACCTTTTTACTCTTGCGTAACCTTTAAAATAAATTGCATGTCTCAGGGAACCCCTGCGCAAAAAAAAAAAAAAAAAAAAAAAAAAATATATATATATATATAAATATATATATATATATAAATATATATATATATATATATATATATATATATATATAAATATATATATATACACCATATCTTTCCCATTTCATTTTCATCGTAACAATAGGTTAGATAGGATGATTTCTATATTACATTATTTGTAACCAAGAATATGTCGTGCATGTTTAATTATATTACGTGTATGAAATTAAATAAAAAATCAAAAGTGCATTAGCTTATCTCACTTGTTCTCGCGGAACCCTTAGGAACCTTTTGCGGAGCCTTAGGGTTGAGAAACGATGTCGTAACCAAATCCAATGCCACTCATTAGCGTTTTGTGAGGGACGGTGTGAAGACCTTTTGTTCGTTCCAGAACTCCATCGCGCCTCCAGCTCCGTCTGGAAACAATACCGAGGCCGACAAATAGCTTTGCTCTTCTTCCAGGTTTAGTTTACCTGCAGAATGAACCCTTTTGTTGAAGACATTAGAATAATGTCAATCCAAGGAGGTGGGTTTTAGGATACCAACGAGCACACAGCACGTGGGATGATATTTAGCGCCTTCAAGAGGTTTGTTAAAGGCGTGTGAGTCTTTTCAATTGTGAACCTGTTTTCTTGTCTGAAAACACATCGATAGACTCGAGTCTTCTCAAAACGGGATTTGGTCTCTCAATGAACGTAACGTGCATTAATTAACACAACGAAATCAATAGTCTGTGTAAGGGTATTGGAGACGTGGGCTGAACGCAACACAACACCTTCTCATCACAAATCGTGACGCTGGGTATTAGCGCAGTGACGGCATAATGTTTAGAAAACGAAAAGAGGAGATAATTAAAAGCATGGTCTCACAAGCTCAACTAATATTTAGAACGGAGGTCACTAATTTGGGGCCATCTCCCCAATATTAATAAACCAGAAAAAGAATAAGAATGATGACAGAGCATAGTCTTGCATGACTTGGCCACACCAGTAATCCACCAGGGGTAAACCTAAAAAAAGAAGAAAGAAAAAACGGAGAGAAAATGATAAACTATTTCGCAGATCGCGAGAATATCAATTTGCAAACGGTCAGATATTATGCAAGTTATGTCCACTGAAAATAGCGGAAACTTCTCTCGCTGGTTCTAAAAAATACAAGATCTTATGCAATATTTGTTCTACATCAACGAAAAAATGCAACGTATCATGAAAAAGATAAGGAAAAAGCTACGTATCATGAATGACTTAGTGAATAAAAGATACTCGAAAAATATGCTCACAAACAAACTTTTATGCCACCGTTGGAAAAGAAGACACTAACGTCGAAAGTTCTGTATATTTCGATCACTAACTGTGATCCTCTTAAGCAGAATAGTACATAGTAGAAGACATATACATATACATATCTATTATGTTCTCAATCTGCTGAAGAGGATCACAGTTAGTGATCGAAATATGCAGAACTTTCGAAGTTAGTGACTTCTTTTCCGACGGTGGGATAAAAGTTTATTTTACTAATGTGCTACGACATTATTGTTATGCTCACAGATCTTTTAAATGCGTCCGAAAAAATATTCTATCTCCAGCAAGCCATGCAAACTTTAATTTGCATTACCCCGGACCTTAAAGTATCATTAACATGACCGTGTTCCTTGGTCCATTTCGGTTATCAGGCAAAACAAAGAAACAAGTTTCGAACCCACAACGGAGGTTGCAATTACATTTCCTGCAAAAACAACACCGACAAGGGATCCCAGCAACACCCGAGAGACTAGTGACTGCAATAACACAAACACGACTGTCTAGCCCCAATAAAACATGTCTGTTTGAACACAACTAACGAGCGATTAAATGTAAAAATCATCGTAATTTCATCGGCTGGCGGGTCTGGGAACAGGGCGGGTTGGGTATTTGTTTGTGCACAGCGAATAAAGAAGAGGAGGACAATGAGAGTAGGAAAAGGAGGAGGGAAATGAGAGAAGAGGAAGAGGAGGAGAGAGAGAAGGAAGGAGTGGAGGAGTGAGATGGATTTTCATAACAGACTCTGAGCCTGGCAAAATCAGCCACGGGCTGGTTGACCCAAATAATAGTATCACAAACATTCATTAAAGTTGCACTTGCCCACCATTCTATTCCCAATGATGTATGTGTATGTGTGTGCGTGCGTGCGTACATGCGTTTGTGTGTGTGCGTGTGTGTGTGTGTGCGTGTGTGTGTGTGTGTGTGTGTGTGTGTGTGTTTATGTGTGTGTGTGTGTGTGTGTGTGTGTGTGTGTGTGTGTGTGTGTGTGTGTGTGTGTGTGTGTGTGTGTGTGTGTGTGTGTGTGTGACTCACCATGGTCTTGAATCACATATTCGACTCGTGATCGACAGCTATTACCCTAACGGAAGAGAGCTCAGAGCTCATATATGACCGATCTATGGGTAATGCTGTGACCTTACACGCACACACACACCCAACTCCCCGCCCACGAGAGTTGGAGTAACAACTCGCAGCGCAGCGATACTGAAATTATTTCAACCCTGGGCAGGATTCGAACCCGGACCGCCGTAGTGGTGGCCGGAAACTGTAACCACTGCCCCACGATTCGTGTGTGTGTGTGTGTGTGTGTGTGTGTGTGTGTGTGTGTGTGTGTGTGTGTGTGTGTGTGTGTGTGTGTGTGTTCACCTTGGTCTTTGGATCGCGTGTTGGACTTGTGATCGACAGCTATTTCCTTCCCGGAAGAGAGCTCAGAGCTCGTATGACCGATCTATGGGTAATGCTATGACCTTACACACACACACACACACACACACACACACACACACACACACACAACTCCCCGCCCACGAGAGTCGGAGTAACGACCCGAAGCGCAGCGATACCGAAATAATTTCGGCCCTGGGCAGGATTCGAACCAGGTACTGCCGCACCTTCGTATTGGCAGTCCAGTACTCTATCAACCGCGCCACCGAGTCGTGTGTGTGTGGGTGTGTGTGTGTGTTTATGTGAGTGTGTGTGTGTGTGTGTGTGTGTGTGTGTGTGTGTGTGTGTGTGTGTGTGTGTGTGTACCTGATTGTAATACACTGGGTAAGACTCATGCACATGGAATTCAGCTTAGATTTAAAACTCGTTTATGCTGTAGCTTCCTCAACATTACTCCAGAAACTAGGACATCTGCATTAAAAAACTTTATTAATATCTTTCAAATACAATATGTTTTCCAATTTCTATATCCTCTGGTTTTCAATCTGTGTCACATCAATGAATCTTCTTTGTCAATTTTGTGAACAGGAGGTAAAAGGAACAAGGGCTGAGGGAAATACTTTTATTCCTGGCCAGTTTCGCCTGAGTGGCTTCTTCAGAGGAATAGTGTTTGAAGTCAAGCTGGTCAATATATATATGGCAGAAAAAGGGAAGGTATATGTATATTGGCCAACCTGACTTCAAACACTATTTCTCTGAAGAAGCCACTCAGGCGAAACTATTCAGGAATAAAAGTATTTTCCTCAGTCCGTGTTCTCATTACCTTCTATCCACATTCGTCACAATGTTCACACATTTTTCAATAATGTTCATATCTTTCAAAGTTCTGATTAATGCTATCATATCACATTTTTCCCATGTAATGTTGAAATTTCTTGTTTTTGTTGTTGTCATATTTGTGTTCTACCAGCTAGGCTGAGAACCATTTTGGTTGTAGCCTTTTGAATTTGATATATATAATATATTTTCTTGTATCTTCCTTTGTGCATGGAAAATATACTATTATTAAAAAAAAAACAGTCAAAATCCATGAGATTTTCTTTTTTCATCTTCTCGTTCATGTTATCAAATGCCACTCGTTTTTACAACACTTTATCAATATCACTTTTAATCATCTTGGAATTTTTTGTTTCCTTCTCCCACTTTACATTTCTGTGATGTAATTTTCAACTTCTGAACTATTTCACAAGTTTATCGATAAAGAGAACTTTTTTTTTTTTTTTAATCTTCTGAACACTTTTTTTTATATTTGTTCCTTCATCCTAGTACCTCTTTGATCCTAGACCAGGAAAACTCGGCCAATTTAATCTATTTCTGTTTAATGACATAAAGACCAACAACTGGCCTCATTCTTTCTCTTTCTTTTTTATGGTATTGTTCCAATGCTTTTGTCTTTCTTCATACCGTTTTCTCTGTAAATCTGGAACACAACTTGGTCGTCGTTCCTTGCTGTTCTTTAATGATGCTTAATTCTTTACTTTGTATCGAGGTGGCCAATGAAACAATGCAACTCTGCAAAATATTGTATTAGTTACAAGCACTACAAATACAAGCGTGCGGTTGCTTCGTAAGCAGAATCAAGACTGGCTCCGACGCCAAGCGACGCGACCAAGCTCAGACTTGGCGGGAAAACATACACACTCAGATGAACACTTGGTTCTCACAATAATGTATACAATATACTGTATAATATATAATGTATATGATAATGTCATATCTCACAATAGTAATAAATAAACAATATTACAAATACGTATGTACAACACACAACGAATATTCTATGCCACCATTAAAACTTTATGTATAGATCACACCAAATCCGTTAGTCTCTCATTCTATATTACATTTTTATTCAGTCGCTTAAGAAAATATCAATACATTTTAGAAGCTCACCTATAAGTCTCCCAACATGCTCCGATTTATACAAAAGTCTATTGTGAAGTACCTTGTAATATGCCTTCCCTAGATCCAGTTATTCACAGTACACCCAACCTGTCTATCCAGCTACAGTTTATGCTTTGACTCGACCTGTTACCATATAAGGGGAAATCCCTTTCGTATGTAGGCACAGTAATGTCCTTTTAGAAATAATCCAAACAAAATATATCACAACCAGGATTGTACCATAAGAAAGCATACATACATATACCAAGGCTTTTTCCCCCTTCCAAGGGAGGTAGCCAAAAAGGTAAAGGCATAAAAACACTCCCACCCATTTCATCCCTAAATACACTCCACACCCCTCCCACCCTTCCTCTTATCTGAGCACCTCCTGGATGACGGGTCATCCCTGCACCCCGCCCACCGCCCTGGGTCAGAAGCAGTGTCGCAAGACACAGTACATCCACAGCAAGGCCGCTTCATTTAATCGGCGACCCCCCCTCTCCGTCCCCCTTTGCATATAAGGCGAGGACGGGGAGAAATCCCTTCGGGCTGCGTCAAATTTACTCACACATACTACCCCCCCACCCCCCCACCCCGCCCATTCCTCCTCATGCAGTCACAACATCATCCATATACAACCATTCTCCACTCACCTCTGTCTTCCGTCCTCTCCCTTCCTTCCTCAACAGACATTCCCCTCTTCCCCAAAGCCCCCTTCACCCCATCCATCCACCTCATCCTAGGACGTCCCCTCATGTTCACTCCCTCCACATCTGCCTTCCATACCTCTTTTACTAGTCTTTCTTCACTCATTCTTTCCATGTGTCCAAACCATCCTAATACTCTTTCATCAACCCTATCTCCCAAATCCTTTTTCACCCCTGTTCTCCTCATCACCTCCTCATTTCTCACTCTATCTAGCCTAGTAACCCCCACCATACTTCTCAGACACCTCATCTCAAACACATTCAAACTCCTTCTCTCTTCTTCTCTTATGTTCCACGTTTCTGCCCCATACAGTGCTGTTGGCACAATCACTCCTTCATACAGTCTCCTCTTCGCATCCATTCCCAAATGTCTATTCCTCATTACACTCTTTAAACCACCAAGGCATTTACTCGCTTCTCTCAATCTACATTCTACCTCCACCTTCACTCCACCTTTTCCTGCTACACTTGCACCCAAGTATCTAAAACTATCCACTTCCTCCAGTCGCTCTCCCTTAATGTTCACTTCCAGTCTACTGCCACTTTCACCCCTTGTACATCTCATCACCTTACTTTTACCTACATTTATCTTCAGCTTTCTTCTATCACATACTCTCCCAAACTCTGCCACCAGCTTCCTCAATCCCTCCTCTGACCCTGCCACAAGCGCAGTGTCGTCCGCAAACAACAGCTGGCTCACCTCCCACTTTTCTCCATTTTCTTTAACCATCTCCAATCCCTGACTCACTACCCTAGCATTCACCTCTCGCACCACCCCATCCATGTATAAGTTGAACAGCCAGGGCGACATAACGCATCCTTGAAAGAAAAATAGAAAATATTTCTTTGTTCAAAAACAGTAAACAGAAGCCAAAGAAATAGAAATCTCATCAGGAAGAATGATGAAATTAGTTATAAGATGCCATAAAACGTCACTAAAGATAAATTATCTAAGAAATGACACTCGGCGCAGCTTCACAACGCTCTTAAGCAGGTGAACTTCTAAAATTTTACAACATAATCATTTCGGTTTACAAAAATATTGTAGCTTTAATATATTTAGACTTTGAAAAAAATAATACTGTCTCGCACGAGATGCCGCTAGCTATGCTTGATTTACATGGAATAAAAGATAACTTACTAAGCTGGATTACAAATTGATTAATGAATTATAAAAACGAGTTGTAAACCTTCATGGTAAACCTTTTAAATGGAAAGGTGTTATGAGTGGAGTTCTTCAGGGTTCTGTCTTAGGACTACTCTTGTTTGTAGTATATATTGATAAATTGAATGTGGACTTATATCTACTGTTTCGAAATCTGCTGATGATACTAAACTGTGTGGAATAAGGAATAATTATTCGATCCTACTGAATGGTCAAGTATATTTAGACAAAAAAAAGTCTTAAAAGAACTTAATCAGATTTAGTCTATGTAAATGTCAATTTATGCGCATATTCACAGAAATACTAGGACTACAAGGTATCAGAAAATGTAAACCATAATGAAGAATGAAAAAGATCTAAGTGTAATTATTAGTAACTACCTCATGATATCTCAGCCTTGTATTTCTGCCTCAAATATTGGGAGTATAATCTTTGGTTCGTCGACAATTAGAAAGTATTTTTATCCGTATTGACTGAAGCTACAAAGACCTAGATTTAACATAGAATTAGGTAGAAGCAATTTCGCCAACCGGATAGTCACTAAATGGAATAAGCTCCCATATACGGCAACCAAATGTAATGCAGTTGAAGGTTTAAGATTTATATGAATGAGTACCCAAGGAAAATATGTGAATATTTATTCATCCAGCCTCATTATAACCATTCAGGTGTTTTGTTAACATGTTTTCTTATAGTAATTCATTGTAATAATAATAATAATAATAATAATAAGAAGAAGAAGAAGAAAAAGAAGAAAAAGAAGAAGAAGAAGAAGAAGAGGAAGAAGGAAAGGTGATGGAGAAGAAGAAAAAGAAAAAGATGATGGAAAATTATGAAGAAGAAGAAAAAAGAAAACGAAGATGAATATTATGAACAGGAAGAAAAGAAAAAGATGATGAAGATTATGAAGAAGAAAAAGAAAAATATGATGAAGATTATGAAGAAAAAAAAAGAAAAGAAAACGATAAAAATTATGAAGAAAAAGAAGAAAAAAGATGACGATTATGAAGAAGAAAAAGAAAAAGGTGATGAAGATTATGAAAAATAAAAAATAAAAAATTATGAAGATTATGAAGAAGAGAAAGAAAAAGATGATGAATATCATGAAGAAGAAAAAAGAAAAAAATTATGAAGATTATGAAGAAGAAAAAAAAGATTAAGATTATGAAGAAGAAGAAGAAAAAAGAAAGAGATGATGAAGATTATGAAGAGGAAGAAAAAACTATGAAGATTATAAAGAAGAAGAAGAAGAAGAAAAAGAAAAAGATGATGAAGATTATGAAGAAGAAAAAGAAAAATATGATGAAGATTATAAAGAAGATGAAAAAAAAAAAAGCCACACCTTATAAAGGAGGAGATCCTTTCAAGAGAACAGCTTACCTTAAGAGCTTCTACCGATTGAACGTAACATCTGTCTTTGACTCTGCTCAAACAGGTTTCTCTGAATTAATTAATCAGTAACTTCTAGGAATAGAAATCAATAATCAGAACTGGAAGGTGGAAATCTGTCATATGTCCTTAAGAGGTTATCATCTCCTTTCTCTTTAGAACAGTGTTAACACGAAGAATAGTAAAAAATTTCGAAGTGAGACGGTCTACGAACTCGTAAAGATACACAAACTGTCTACAAATAAAAACTCCACATAAGATCCACGAACCTAGTGGGAGTAAAACGGTTAAAGGCGATTCAATCAGTTCTCGTGAACTCATCCCAAGGGTTTATATTTTTCAGGTAGGATTGAATACAATATAAGCATAGGCGCGGCCTCAATTG
>NC_134787.1:61171750-61179250 GCF_046742065.1 Oratosquilla oratoria
CTGTTTTTGTTTCATCCAATTCCTCAGTTTCCCTCACTCTCACGTTGTCCTGCTGTCTCAAATGGTTTATAAAAAAAAAAATTAATAATAATAATAATAATAATTATAATAATAATAATAATAATAATAATAATAATAATAATAAATAAAAATAAATAAACAAATAAATAAATAAATAAACAAATAAATAAATTAATAAATAAATAAATAAATAAAAACATTTTAATTTAAGCCAGTGATAGTTACCCACTTGTAGTAGTCCTGTAAGACGGACATTGGGGAAACCCATCTCATTTCTCCTCTTCTTCGGATCCAATTAATACTTAATCCTTCAGTTGGGGATACAGCCCCAAGGGTCGGACATTCTGTCTTTCAACAGGGCTCTGGTCTATCCATTTTGACCGTTTTCCTCTACTTTTTCATTTGAAGAGAGTTGACATCAGGCTATTGTCCCCCGGGTTTGTTGTCGTGATTCGATTGATTCAGTTTAACGTCGCGAACGCCCCTTATGAGGAGGCTAGGACGGTGACCCTTACAAAGGGCTTTATTGCGTGGAATTTAATGAGCCATGTCCTTGGTCCAACTCGCTGGTGGTAGAATTCGAGATGTCGTCACCTCGACCTCCGCCACAAGTAACGACGCTCTAATCCGCTCGGCCATGGAACACAGTAAACAGTCCAATGTTTCATCAAAGGGAAGTATCTGGAGGATCACGTGGTCTGCTGGTGACTGTTAGTTGATTATTTTCAGTCTGTGAAACTCTGGACAACCGTATATTCCTACTGCTCTTTCTATTTTTTTTTTTTTTTTTGTGTGTCCCTTTTCGTATTAATTTTATTTCCATTTTTCCTTCCTACCCTCCACATATGTCTCTTTTTCCGATTCTTTTTCAAAATCACCCTCCTCCTTTTTACCCTTGATTTTTTTTCTTTCTTTCACGCCCTCTTTCTGACCCAATTTTCTTTTCGTTCGAAGTCTTTCTTTAACTCCTGTTTCTGTTTCTCGTCCCTTCAGTTCTTCCTTAAAGGTTTTTGGTTCCTTTGCACTTGTTCCCCAATTCTCATCCCTGTTTTATACTCGTGGCATAGAACCACTTCTCATCATGTCTTGCTTTCATTGCAACTTCTTCGTATTCTAAAAGAAAATTACAAAAGATTACAAAGGCGGAGCATGCCGATAGGAGACCTTTTGGTCCATAACTAGGTCGGATGCGAAAAATATATATATAAATGATAAAAAAATAGATAAAATAAAATAAAAACTATAATAATAATAATAATAAAAACTAAAAAATAATACATATGTATAGTTAAGTGATAAACAAACAGGTAAATAGTAAATAATGAACTGACAAATAGATAATAGTAAATGGAAATCAAGCAAATAATAAACAAACAAATAATCAAATAATCTTTCTCTTTTTTTTTCTCTCTCTCTTCTCCACTTCCGTCTTTGCTACTTCACATAAATTAATCTCGTCCTTATTTTCTTACTTTTAATCTTTTTCTTATTCCGTTTTTATTCTTCTATTTTTCCATTGATTATCTTTTCCACTTCTTGTTCATCCTCCTTCTCTTAATTACATTTTCTTTACTTTCCTTGTGTGTCTATCTTTCCTACACAATTTCCCCTTTTTCCTCTTTACAGCCTTCTCTCCTTTTCCTCTATTGTTCCTCTTCCTCGCCATTTTCTTCCTCTTCTCTCTCATTTTGTTTTTCATGTATAGATTTCTAATTCTATCATTATTCTGACACAACTTTAATTTTCATCTTCAATATTTCAGTCGTATCCCGCCTTGTAAGGTGGCTAGACATGATAACCTTTGCTGGAGATTGGTGTTTTAGGATCGTGGGCTTTTATTTTCATGTCCTACAGAATGGACATCAATTCACTAGATGCAGTACAGAGAAGAATGACCAAAATTCTACATGGACTCAGAAATTTGCCTTGCGAAGAGAGGCTTAGGCACCTTAACTTGCACCCTCTGGAAAGACGCAGAGTACGGGGTGATCTCATAGAGGTGTTCAAGTGGATCAAAGGTTTTAACAAGGGTGATGCAAACAAGGTCATCATATTAAAACAACAGGGCAGGACTCGCAGTAATGGATTTAAACTGGGCAAATTTAAATTTAAGAAGGAAATAGGCAAGAATTGGTTTACTAATAGGGTGGTCGACGAATGGAATAGACCTAGTAACCATGTAGTAAGCGCTGAAACTATCAATTGTTTTAAGAAACGATTAGACAACTTTATGGATGGGGATGACAGGTGGTGATGGATACGGAGCTGCCTAGTGTAGGCCTAATGATCTCTTGCAGTCTCCTTCCTTCTTATGTTCTTATGTACGTTGACTCTGTGCATATACTGTGTCTTGCTGCATTGCTTCTGACCCGGGCAGGAGACAGGGATGACCCATCATCCACGAGGAGCTAAGATAAGAGGGAAACAAGGGTGGAGAATGGGAATGAAATTAGTATTTCCTTGATGGATACGGAGCTGCCTAGTGTAGGCCTCATGGTCTCTTGCAGTCTCCTTTATTCTCATGTTCTTATGTTCTATTATTATTTACCTGTCAAATTAATATTATTTACTATTTATCTGTTTATTTATTATTCAACTTTACCTATCTATTTATTTACTTATTTTATTTATCATTATTTTATTATTATATTTTTATATGTTTATCTATTTATCATTAATATCACTTTTTTTCTTTTTTCTTTTTTTACATCCGACCTAGTTATGGAACAAAAGGTCCCCTGTCGGCATGCTCCTCCTTAGTAATCATTTGGGAATGGAATGGGTGGGAGTGGGTGCGTGCCTTTGTCTTGGCTACCCCCCTTACAAGGAGGAAGAAACCCTTGGTATATAAATAGATAGATTCTTGTGGCCTCGAACTTGGTAGCTCTGCCTTCCTGCATTGAGACGAAGACGTCCTTGTCCTCGGCTATCGCGCTCCCCTCTCGGCTATCGCGCTCCCTCCTTGGCGTCATGTAATTCCTCACCATTCTCCGACTTCTTCTCGTCCTCCAAACCCTCCACATCTTCCTTCTCACCCTCCATCTCCAACTCGTCCTTCTCTTCTTGTTGCCTCTCTTTTTCTTACTCCGTTTCTTTCTCCACTTCTCACCCTATATTCTATTTCTTTCTTTCCTTTTTGTATTATTCGCTATATTTCCCCGTCATTTTTGCGCCCTTTCTCGCATCCCCACACTTCTCTTTCTTTCAGTTCTTTCGAAGATCTCTACTCCGTCTTTTTTCTCCTCGCCTTCCATTTCCGGCTTTTGCGCCTCTTTTCATCGCCTTCGACGCTCGGCACATCCGTTCACGTACAAAGCCTTTCAATCCCCTTAACTATGACAAGTGCTCCCAAATTTCCTTTCTCTTCTTCGCTTCCCTCCAATGTTCTCATTCTTTCACTCCTTTTCGCTTCTCTCTCTCTCTCTCTCTCTCTCTCTCTCTCTCTCTCTCTCTCTCTCTCTTTCTCTCTTTTTTTTTCCTTGGCCTGTTAGGATCAAGCTCCTACTGCCTTACTCTTGTTTTTCCATGTCAGTATCTCATTCACGCCAATCCTCACTTACATACACAATATTTGTAATAATCTCTACCCCCCGCTGCTTCTTTCGCACGTACTGCAGGCATGGTTTCCGAGAACTCTGCTGTAGTTCTTATTGTTTTCCTTATTGTCTTCAGTGTCCCCACCGACATTCTTTCCATCTCTTCCTCCTCCTACCTACTCCTCCTATAATCTGTTCTCCTCGCCTTATTTGTGTCCTTTTCTTCAGCCCGTTTCTCATGAACTTTTTTTTTTTCTAATTAATTTTTCCCTTCCTCTCTTTGTACCACTTCTGTGACTCGCCCTTCCCCCTTTTCCTTCTTTTGATTTTCTTTATTTTCTTTTCTTCTCTTGCGTCTCACTGCGTAGACCAGTGGTTACGCTTGTCAACAAAGAATTTGTCCCAAGGAAAACAATACCTGTAATTTATGTTTTTGCATCCAAAAATAATGTCCTTTTTTCCCATCACCCACAGTTTTTGTGTTCCACGGTATGTTACGTTACGTGTGTTACGTAGGATAAATTTCAATCAAGCGGTTGGCAACACTGAGTTTGGCAACACTGCGTGAGATTGTTATACATTTGGCAGTACTGTGTTTGAAGTGTTGGTGTGAAGTTGTGTAGTGCACATTTATGTGGCAATAAGTTTGTGACATTGTACAGTAGTGTACCCGCCATTCACCTTCACAATGCCAAGGAATTGTATAAACCATCTAGACAATATTTCGCATTATTTGTGGTGTATTGACATTAAAGTCACAAAGACGGTGTTTCACGCCATTGCTGAAAAGTGTTATGAACATTATTTTGGCTGCAAAGTGGGGGACCAGGATAAAAGCTGGGCCCCTCATGTGTGTTGTGTAGCCTGTGTCAGGTTTCTTACTGCATAGATGAAAGGTTCACGTCATATGCCTTTTGCCATCCCTATGGTTTGAAGAGAACCAAAAAACCATACTTCAGATTGTTACTTCTGCATTACAGATATAAAATGTATAACATCAACATCCAAGCACATTGTAAAATATCCTAATTTATCATCTGCTATGAGACCGTACATCACAGTCAAGACTTTCCTGTACCTGACCCTCGAAAACAAATGAAACTAAGTGATGATGAGTCAAGTGAGAGGTTATGGAAAAAGAAACAGAAGACATGCACTTTCAGCCAATACGTTCTTCAAGGGAACCCTTATTTATTGAGTCAGAGTGATCTGAATGATCTTGTGCGGGACTTAAACTTGTCAAAAAAAAAAAAAAAAAAAAAAAAAAAAAAAAAAAAAAAAAAAAAAAAAAAAAAAAAAAAAAAAAAAAAAAGCAATCTGAACGTCTTGCTTTCAGTTTAAAAGGCTGGAATCTTCTCCGGTAGGAATCCAAAGTTATTTTTTATCGTAAGCGACATTGTGATTTTGAACAGTTTTTCTCACTTGAGGATGGTGTGCAATGATGCACATTCTGTTATGGAGGAACGTAACTATGAATATGACAGGAATGAGTGGGACTTGTTCATTGACTCTTAAAAAAAAAAAAAAAATGGAAGCTCTTTTGCTTCACATCGATTTCAAGTTGCCATACAACTGGAAACGAATCTGTACCAGAATTAATTTCAGACCACTCTGATAATCCGTAAAACCAAAATCATTTACTGAAAGATCAGGACATGACCTTTTGTTGACTGCTATGGGGTCATAAAAGCTAGATCCGGGTGGTCACGTTTCCTGTCTTTAGCCTTGTGTGCATCTTCGCAGTTGTCCCAACTTAACTGGAATTCTACGCAGTTACAATATTTATACGAGGTAAGAGATGGTTGGATGCCCTAGGAAACGATGGATACAGGGAGTGAAGGAAGCTGCTGAACGAAGAGGAAGGAAATTGTAAGAAATAATTAAATTTGAGGACTTCCGGGACGGAGAGCTTTGACGAAGATTCGCAGAGGCCGGACAATGACAGGCATAGCCTACCTTGCGTCTTCGCAGTTACAATATGTATACGAGGTAAGAGATGGTTGGATGCCCTAGGAAACGATGGATACAGGGAGTGAAAGAAGCTGCTGAACGAAGAGGAAGGAAATTGCAAGAAATAATTAAAGTTGACTTCCGGGACGGAGAGCTTTGGCGAAGATTCGCAGAGGCCGGACAATGGCAGGCATAGCCTACCTTGCGTCTGGTGAGAGATGAATACGAGATAAGAGACTCAACTTCTACGTTTTTTCTTCCTAAAATTTTTTCATCTCGTCTGCTTTCTCAGTAAACACTTCATGTTTATTAGATACAATGCCAGTGAGAACATGAATACATGGTACCCCTGACATATCGCCACCTTTTCTTTGCGCATCAGTATCGTGGACAAAAGTTCTTTATATCTTTCACTCAAGAAAAGATATTTTTGTTTCAGGTTTCACTGAATGGAAACACCATGCCCCATAATAAACAGCAATGATCCATGGGTATTCCTATACTCGTGGATCTCCTTGGGAACAAACAGTGAAACTTTTGTTTTATTGCTTCTGCGTTACGGTCAGGGTGAGAAGGAAAATTAAAAAGAAAAGTCTACAGTAGTCATTACTTCATTATGGCAAAAAGAGAGTCAAAGTAATTGAAATTGGTAGATTTATTCTACCCGGATCCAAAATCGAGTGTCATCCTGTCGGGGCTGCACCTCCAGACAGAGGAAAGGATGTTTATAGATTATATTAAATTATATTATGAAGAAGGTTGGATATTTTTTTTTCTTTTATCGTTTCTTTCGCTGAGTTTCCATTTGACCTTATTATCGGTCCCATCGCTTGCTTTCATCATGTCCGTGCCAAGTCACTGCAGCAAATATTTAGCTTCTGCGATCTATATTTCACTGAATTAAATCTCTGGAAGTCCGAGAGCTCAATTCAAAATGCATATACCAGGAAGACCAGACTGAATAATTGATTTTCCGGGTAAGCCTAACACAGTCCTTTCTTAAATAAATCACATTTTTACTATTTATTAGTTTATATTTTCAGTTTTCTAACTGGTTCATGTACAGCTGATGCATGCTATTACCATTGTATTAATCACGTTTGTTTACTGTTTACTTACTCTGTCTACTCTACAGGGAAAATGAATCTTCGAAATTGTATATACGGCATTTTAACATCAGTTTATACACAAATGATTGGACAAGGGTAAAAATGAAACATTAATTGCATTTCTATTATATGTGACTGAGAATGTGGTTGAATACATACATTAGTGTATATATTTATATATACGTATATATATATATATATATATATATATATATATATATATATATATATATATATATATATATATATGTATATATATATATATATATATCCTCCTTAATAATTTGATCTTTGATTAAACGAAAGTTTGCATTCAGAGATGGCCAAATAGATTGAGAAAGAAATGTATTCATTCGTTTATTTGCTTATTTCTTTATACACACACACACACACACACACACACACACATATATATATATATATATATATATATATATATATACACTTATTTACTTATCTAATTGTATATCTATTTATCTACAAAGGATTACAAAGGCAGATCGTGCCGACAGGAAACCTTTTGGTCCATATCTAGGTCGGATGCAAAAAAAAAAAAAAAAAAAAAAATCATAATAATAATAAATTGATAAATAAAAACTATAATAATGTAAATAACAAATAAAATACATAAATAACTGCATAGGTATAGTTGAATAATAAACAAACAGATAAATAGTAAATAATAATAAATTAACCTATAACTAATAATTATATAATAAATGAAAATCAAACAGACAAATAATAACAAACCAAAAACAAATAATATAAAATAAATTATAATCATTACATCATATATTCACTTATTCATTCATGTACATATCTGTTTTTCATCTATCCATTTATTTCTTCACATGTTTATTCATCTATTTATTTGTTCATTTGTC
>NC_134787.1:61189250-61191750 GCF_046742065.1 Oratosquilla oratoria
TACATATATATATATATATATGTATATATATGTATATATATACTATATATGTATACATATATACATATGTGTACAGCTGCACAGAAAACTATCGTTAGTAAATCACGCTAATCATTTTGACACAAAACAACGAAACTATTTGAGACAAGTTGTTCACGCTGGGAAACTGTTGGTACCCGTGATGTTCCAACAATATTTTGGCTATGTTAGGCAAATCATAAATTAAGAGGCTTTTAATTCGCAAGTATTATGTAATATAATAAAACACTTTGTCATTGATTAATTGCCTTTCTTTTACATATTTTTGATGTTTGGCCAATAGTGAGAACCCCGCATTAGGCATTGCCAGACGATTGATATGACAGGTGCTATTCACACGCATTGATATCATATTACCTAAAGGTTAATAGCATATCTCACTAAGATCAAAATAAGGTAAATAAAATATTGGTAATATATTAAGGATTAATATTTTGTATTCCCACCACCCGCTGCCAAAACACTGTTCAAGCGTCGAGGCATCGACGCCACTAATTCGCAAGTTAAGACACGGCCTTCCTCACTTCGCAGGTGTTCCCATGCTTGCAAGGCATTGTCGACAACTGCGATGCGGTTGCGAGTGTGGTCTTGCCGCATGTATTTCGTCATGGCCGCCCATAGGTTCTCAATTGGGTTGAGGTCCGGAGATCTGGGTGGATGTGGCAACAGTGTTATGTCGGGGTGTCTGCGAAACCAATCCTGAACAACTCGGCTGGTATGGATAGGGCTGTTGTCCTGAATAAGGTAGAAGGGCATTCCATCAGGAAATACCATAGCCCTAACTGTCGGCAGGAAAACCTCTTCAAGGATGCCCACATATTCCCTGCCAGTAAATCTGCCAGGACCGACATCCGTCAACTCCCCGACACCGCTGGCATGCATCCACCCAAACAACCCTGCGGTGATTCGGCCGCTCCTCCTGCTCGAGATTACATTCTCCGACTCAAATCTGTAAAATAATAACACTGCATTAGATACAAAGTCACACATAAGGAAAATTAGTATAGCATTTATTTATTTGGAAGCAACCACTTTCCTTCCAAATATAAAGCTAAGGGAAATTGAAAATAGGAGATGAGGGGGTTGTGTAGTTACCGTACCTGGTGTTTTTTGGACGCCACACATATCTTGCAGTGTTTGTCCCTTCTGAAGAAAACGTTTTCTCGTCGCAGAAGATAACGTTATCCCAGAAGGCGAGTGGCTTGTCTGCATATTGCAAGGCATATTCCATTCGTTTCCTTGTTAATTGGCGTCAACTCGGGCTTCTTTGCAGGTGTGCGAGCATGTAAGCCCCTTTCTCGGTGCCTCGCACGGATTGTTTCCAAAGAGCACGACAGCCTTAAATTACCATGGATGTCATGTGCCTTGCAAAACGGGTCATCATTAGTCATACTTGCAATTGCCTGGTTAAAAAAAAGAAAGGACAAAATAACATATCGCTTTTCCTACCACTTCTTACTACACGTGGCAACATCGAGCTCCTATAGATTTGGCAACAAGTTTAGAGTTGCCACTTTGCGCTGGGAAGCAAATAATTTGAACTACTTGCGATCTCCAGATATATTCAAGATTACACATGTTTATGTATAGTAAATCCTTATCAACAAAGGAACAGCCTGACCACACTATGCTTACCTGGTCTTCTTCCTCAGTTGTGCATCTGGGACGGCCAGCCCGAGGACGGTTGTCTGTGGCACCTGTAAGGTGATACCTCTGTATCCACCTCGCTACCGTGGGCAGGGAAACTCCCAATTTTTTGAGAAATCTTCACATTTGGTAAACCTTCAATATGAAGGGATACTATGCTACCTCGCGTTCCCTTTGAATTATCAATCGGAAATAAGATTATCATGTCATAGTGAATCCATATGAACTCCGGAACTATTATTCGATTCATATTCATTCAGAAGGAATTCGAACAATTCGAACCCCAGAAATACCAACCCTTCGGTATCATAAGGTTATGTTCATTAGCGAATGTTTCGACACCCCTACTAACGATAGTTTTCTGTGTAGCTGTACATGTAACTCGAGCATACAAATATATAAGAAAAGATGCGCTGAATTTATACCTCTCTTGATGGCGCAATCGGTTAAGTCATTATCACTTGCCACGTGTTAGCAGAGGTTTGAGTCTTCAGCTGTACCCCGTTTCAATTTCTGTATGTAAGCCTCCTCAAGGTTTTCAATGTTGATGGCTTAGAATTAAAGTTAATTGTGGTTGACATATGTAAAGCTGTTTACTGGGACCCATTCAGTGTTCTATATACTGTATATATATATATATATATATATATACATACATATATATATATGCATATATATATATATATATATATATATATATATATATGTGTGTGTGTGTGTGTGTGTGTGTGTGTGTGTGTGTGTGTGTGTGTGTGTGTGTGTGTGTGTGTGTGTGTGTGTGTGTGTGTGTGTGTGTGTGTGTGTGTGTGTGTGT
>NC_134787.1:61196750-61201750 GCF_046742065.1 Oratosquilla oratoria
ACACACACACACACACAAACACACACACACACCTATTTTGTGCCACATCCAAACTCTCATTATGAATAACTTTACCGATACTTTGTATACTTTTTCAACATACTATTAAACATTTATATTCTTCACTTGTTCATTTGTGACAAACGAGATATTTAATGATGTCTTTTTCTCTTTACAGATCCGAAGTTGAGCTTGGATGACTTCAATGCCGAAAGAAGTAAAATCTGACTCCGTGGCCCAAGAAGTGCAATGAAGATTCGGTAATACTGTGTCTAAGGATATTTTTATACGATTGATACGCCTAAATACATACACTCCCTGACTCCCAATGTTTTGTGCACTGAAACTGAAGCTCTTGCTGCCTTTTGATGAGATTAGCTTTGAATATGTGTCTTCAGGTTCCTGACACACTGTGCGTTGAGTTGCTTTTAGTCTTTTGATAATATATATCATGAGTATTATAGAAGATTCGTTGTCAGTGGCTTTATAATTCGTGTTCAAGAATGATCACATGAACAGACTTTTGAGTGAAAATGTGTTTTACTCCATGACTTCCAGCATCATGGATATATGTATATGTGTTTGTATGAAAACGTTGAAATAATCGTAATGATGTCTTAGAAAAAACTAAACTTTTAAGAAACTGCTGTTCCTGTCTGATTTAGTTCCTTTGTTGGAATTAGGTTACTTCCAAGTAAATAAACGGTAATTATGATGATGGACGATGCAAATTCATAGTATAATCGATCAGACCCATGTTGTTTTTCGTTGTGGTTTGGGAAAAAGAAATATTGAAAGACTTGAGTTTTACTTATACACAAGTGCATAAAGTAACAAGTGAAGTGTATAATTTGAAAAATCCATTACAGCGAATGCTAGGGTCTCTGTGTAAACCCATGCCATACTACTGCATAATGACCATAATCAAGAAAAAGAAAGTGATTGCGAGAGAATGTGTGTCGAATAAGTGATAGTTGTCACGCCAAGACACATATGAATTGTGTGGGGTCAACAAGTCACCCGCATAACGAGAGAACCACAAAGAGAGGAGATTCGTGAAGAAGAGAGAAAGGAAAAGAAAAAAGAGAGAAGAAGAGGAAAAGTGGCAGGTTAGGTTCTAGGAAGCCTAGTGACCTGAGTGATCTGGTGACCTAACATCCAGCTGTCCCTGACCTTACGCCCTTACCTCTATACCAAACTTCACTTTTACATTTTCTTACACAAGGACCCTACAGATTTGACTGGTGAACCCACACTAATTTTTCCACACCTCTAGGCTGTTTCTGGACATCATTCCCTCTGTTTTCTTCCTGAGTCAAGGCACCGGTGATCCTCGAAGTTTACTACTTTGGTACCTTTCCTTACGTACTAATCCCCTTTGACTCAACCCAACCGTTCTTCACAGGTTCGAAAGCAATGACTAGTTGCACCCGCAGAAGGTTAAGGGAAAGGAGACCTTGCCGCGGACACAGACGCTCGCGAACTCCGGAAATGGGTTCTGGGAGCGAGGTTGACAGTGCTAGAGGTGGCCGAGGAAAGACTTTTGAAACCCACTGCCATCACCTCGGCCCCTCGAAGAATGCATACGATCTATCTTGCTCGATATCATCTCCTACATCAGCTTTCCAGTCAGGCGAAGACCAGTCTTTCTTCGTCCTTCCGGCTGCTGGTGATTCGAGTTCTATCGCCTCCTCTTCCACTTCTACGAACTCGTCTGTCTCCTCGCCTTCAGTGCCTCTCCCCGCTTCCTTCTCCTCCTTCTCTTCTTCCTCCCTCTCCTCCTCCTCCTCCTCCTCCTCCTCCTCCACCTCCTCCTCCTCCTCTTCCCCCTCCTCATTGCCTTCATTTTCGTCCTCTTCTAGTGTGTGTGCGTTTTCTTCTTTTCCTTTTGGTATACCTTACACAGCTTCCTCATGTTCCTCTTCTCATCTTTCTTCTTCGCAACTGTGCGCACTTTCTCAGCCTCATTTCAATGACGTTCCTCACTCCTCCCATTGTCGCGGCTGTCATTCCTCTCCAAACTATTCTATTCAGTCCAAACTGCTTGCAAATTCCACCGCTTCGCCTTCTAAACAATATCTTAGTTCTTTACTAGATAAAACTTCTGGTGCATATTCATCTCCTCCTTCAACAACTCTCACCACTGCTGTCTCTAACAGTTTTGATTTTCTTCTCGAGTCAACCACTTCTTCCCTCTCCTCCTTCTCCTCCTCCTCCTCCTCCTTCGCCTCCTCCTCTCCCTCGTCTTCCTCCTCTTCCTCTTCTCCGAATTTTTCGAGACCCAGCTGTTTTGAAACGTTGCCACTTCATCCCACATATTCCTCTTCTTTGACGTCCGTTTCCTACCGCAACTCTTCGGCAGACGCTTCTTCATCATCGTCGTCTTTCCTCGCATTCTCTTCCTTCCCTTCCTCCTCCTCTTCCTCCTCCTCCTCCTCCTCCGCTTTCCATGATCCCAACCCATCCTCCCTCTCCTCTCCCTTCCCATCCTCCATTTCCTCGGATTCTTCCGTCTTCTACTCCTCCTCTTCTGATCTGTCTCATCCTCCTCATCCGTTCTCGAAGGCTCCAGCATCCATCTACATCTCTTTGAAGACCCAAGACAACTACGACATGGTTCTCAAGCACAGTAGATCTACTCTCATCACACCTCATTCGTCTTCCCTTTCCCTCTCAGACAAGGCCCAAAGGCCTGAAAAATCTGTCTCCTCTTCAGAGAGCCTCTCACCCAATCCATACACCGGTAAAATCTCTTCTAAGTCCCGAGAAAACTTGCACAGGTCTGAACAAAGTTTACCCAGCTTATCCAGAGCATTATCCGACCTCCTCAAGACCATCCTAGCCCTCCATCGCTTGGTACCTCCCCTATTTACACCCTTTGTCCTGCTCCTCTTCCTCACCTCTTTCTTCTCGCTTTCTTCCTCCTCCTCCTCCTCCTCCTCCTCCTCTTCGACGACATCCTCAACGTCATCGGTGTCAGCATTGCTTCCTTCTCCACCTTTCCGCTTTGGTTCACCGGCAACCATGTCTTCGCTTCACGTCGGTAGAGGTGAGTACAGACGATCTATCTTGTCTAAAAGAATTACCGAATAAAAGTTTGTTTGCTTTCACAGCCCACTGGGAAAAGGTAACGAATAAAATAATGATAGCCATTGCATCCAGGTTTCATTTTAAATTTGTTCGTCCATGGATATGTGCACAAGAGTGTGCAAGTTGATTCATGAATATGAATTTTGTGTGTGTACATGGCAACGTGATTTGATTTGGGCAAATGTTGAGATATATTATGCGGTAGTTTTTGTATTGATTGTTTTGTTGTGAGCGCACGTACTTGCGTGTGTGTGTTGGGGTGTGTGTGTATGTGTGTGTGCGTGTGTGCGTGTGTGTGTGTGTGTGTGTGCGTGTGTGTGTGTGTGTGTGTGTGTGAGTGTGTGTGTGTGAGTGTGTGTGTGTGTGTGTGTGAGTGTGTGTGTGTGTGTGTATGCATGTGTTGCGAGCTTATATATATATATATATATATATATGTACGTATATATATATAATATATATATATATATATATATATATATATATATATATATACATACATACATACTGATTTGTGTACTGTGTATAATATCTATAGACATTATTTTTCTCTGTGGAAATGATTGCGCAGTTGCAGTATCAATTTTGGTAAACAAGGGTTTTTGCTGTTGTGAGAAAATAATATCGCGTATCCGTTGATTTCTGAAACTTCTTACTATATTTCTTTTTCGTAGCAATATGAAAACTCGCGCCTTTATTGTTGACTAAAGCAGCAATAAAAACATCAAATCGAGTTCTAAACAAAGCAGATTACTTTTTCCTAGAAGTAGCAGTGAACTGTTACCCAACGAAGAAGATTGCGTAAAGAAAAACAAGAAATAATCTGTAGATTTGCAGTCAAGAAAGTCATTTTTTTTTATCATTTTCTAGTGTATAGTCCAGGTGTCTGTTTAAAAAGTCTCGTAAAAATTATCATTTTATTTAGTTACGAATGAACGATTTAAACTTTTTATTTACGTCTGTTCCAAAGACTATCATTGATGGATTTTCTTTTTCCAGATAGTTAAATGCCAAATACATTACTTCCCCAACTATACATCGACTTCTGACATTTACACCTAAAGCTATACTCTCTACATTCAACTAATATAAATTCATATCTATACACCTCTGATCCAACCGAAACGGTACGTCCAATCATAAGACGAATTGGTAAAGGTGAAGGGCAAAGGAGGTATATGGATAAAAGGCAGAAACTTCCGGAGGGGTAGTGGCGATGCAATACGTCTACGGGAGGACCGGGAGGGATAACTGTATGTGTTTGCATAGGGGGCTGGCTGGGGAGCAGGATGTCTGGTCTCAGCACGTAACAGGGCCGAGGGGGGAAGTGTCTAAAAGGGAAGGCTGCTAGTGATATTGGTACCGATGGCGATACAAGACGAGGTTGCGCTGGAAAAGGCTCACCTGGAGTAGGGAGACGAGCGGAGGAACGAGGTCAGGTACAATGTAGAAGCTGTCACAGGGTACTAGGTACAAGGGCGTGAGAAGGTAACACATAGGATGGGAATGGGAGAGGAATTGAATATGAAGTAGATGATTAGTTTATTCCCTTCATGGGTGAGGTCTGATTCAACACCCATAAGAGGATTATCGGGGGTTTCAGAAGCAGGGCTCCTAGTGGACATATGCCTTTGGAGAAGTCTTCAGATGAACAACGAGTTATGGGATGGAGCTTCTGCAGTTGCAGACCCTGCTCACGAGGCAGGAGTAAGGTGAGAGAGGGCAATTAAATTCAATGTAAACATCAGCAAAAATAAGATCAGTAGAGACATGGTAAAACTTATGAGGTATAGTTATGTGGTTTTGTCATTTGATGTCAAAAAGGATGCTCTTGTGTCCCTGTTAGTGGTTTCATTATAAAAGGTATGTAATATGATGGCACGCAGGGGAAGGAAATAACTCTGTAGATATGA
>NC_134787.1:61209250-61214250 GCF_046742065.1 Oratosquilla oratoria
ATCTTCTCCTTTCTTCCATTTCTATCTCCACTCTAATTGTACAGATGCATGGTAGAACGCAATACATATCACTTATTTCTATGTAAGGAATAAACGTGTGGCTCTCCTTACGTACATATACTGACACAAACTCGTCAACACAACGAGTACCAAAAAGACAAAATAATAAGAGACGATTCGAGAGGTGTGGAAATACGTATGCGTTGGCTTTTGTTTTGTTCGTCTAGATTTGAACGCTGGCGTCTGGATGCAAGAAGCTAAAGAGATGGTGGCTGGAACTCCGCCAGCGAAGCAACGTGTGACGGAAATAAGGACATATGATTATAATTTATCTTATATTATTTGTTTTTGTTTTGTTATCATTTGTCCGTCTGATTTTCGTTTATTATTAGTTATATGTCAATTTATTATTATTAACTATTTACCTGTTTGTTTATTATTTAACTATACCTATGCATTTATTTATGTATTTTATTTGTTATTTACATTATTATAGTTTTTATTTATTGTTTTATTATTAATATGATTTTTTTTTCGCATCCGACCTAGATATTGAGCAAAAGGTCTCCTGTCGGCATGCTCCGCCTTTGTAATCCTTTGTAATCCTTAGAAAGACAAACCCTTACAAAGGCATACATAACTAGCCATATTACACAAAAGGGTAAGGGTTGAAATTCTAATTAGAAAAAAAATTTAAATAAATTTCCGGGAGATCCATTGTTAGGTAACAGAGATCTGGTGCAATACTTTGCATAAGTCTAGAGATTTCTTTCCAGCCATTTGGTATTCTACGCAAGAATGTTTATCAAAAGGAACTACACAGGAATGTCAACATTCGTGCTATTTGGCGCTGGGAAAGCTGGCGATGTTGCAAACACACCCTTATAAATCTTGACATGAGGAATTTTCCTGAGGAATCTGTGTCCGTCTATCATAACTCTCTCTACTGATATATGAGAAAATGTCTTTGCAGTTTACATCACCCTAAGGAAGGTTACATGCACACAAATAAAGCAAACTGTTGTAATGTATGCCAGCTCGTTATATTGTTTGCTTGTTTTGTTTCTCTGTTTAGACATGTTTGAATTTTATCGTTTTGTTTAGATCTGACCTTGTTATAAGCCTGGAGGTCTCTTGTAATGTGTGTGTGTGTGTGTGTGTGTGTGTGTGTGTGTGTGTGTGTGTGTGTGTGTGTGTGTGTGTGTGTGTGATTCACCATGGTCTTGGATTACGTGTTGGACTCCTGTTCGACAGCTATTCCCCTCCCGGAAGAGAGCTGAGAGTTTATATATGACCGATCTATGGGTAATTTTGTTTAGGTCTGACCTTATTATCAGTCGGATATGCTTTGATTTATGTTTCTATGTTGAGATAAATAGGATAAGAATGCAACTGTGTCTTCATCTTACGAAGGTAAATTGCAAAGGTATGAACATAACTTGGATACATTTATGACTATAAATGACAAATATGAATAATATAAGTAATTCTTCGTAAAATAAAAAGCGGTAGATTGGGTATAAATCAGTTATTTGTTCTAAGAACTCTTAGAAATGTATTAGCACACTAATATTTGTCCCTTATACCAACTTTTTAAACAGGTAAAGTATAGTCGATATAAAGCAGGAAAACAGGAAAATATAAAAAAATTACAAAGATAATGTAAAAGCAAGTAATGCGAAATGTATTCTTTGATAAATACTAAAGGGCTGGAATTAAAGAGAAGATAATTGATGACTTTTGAAACAGGTAAAGTATAGTCGATTTAAAGCAGGAAAAAAGGAAAATATTAAAAAATACAAAGATAATGTAAAAGCAAGTAAGATATATAAAGGCTAAAGAAAACTAAGAGTTTTCAAAAAATATTTTGAGAGAGCGAAATGTATTCTTTGATAAACACTAAAGGGCCGGAATTAAAGAGAAGATAATTGATGACTTAAGACATTTGACCATTATAGGAAACAATAGCGAGGGGCAATAACTAAAGGACAATATCTCTGCTATATTTCCAGAATGAGAAACGTATTAATAATGAAGACTAGAGGTAATAAGCGGCAAGGAAAATGAAGCAAAATGAATATAATTTATAAGGAATGATTCACGAGCTAATTAACAGCACTAAACATTTATGAGATAGAACGCAACCTTAAGGAGTAAATATTTTTGAGATAAAACGTAAAAGGAAATAGATAAGTTTTTCTCATAATTATGGCAAGAAACACATTACAGAAGATGAGCAAAGAAAGATGGATGGAAACACTTTGGGGGAAATGTAGAAAAAGTTCAGATTCTTGGCTCCACAAGCCATCATGTGCGTGTTTGTGTGTGTATGAGTGTGTGTATCTGTGTGCGTGCGTGTGTGTGTGTGTGTGTGCGTGTGTGCGTGTGTGTGTGTGTGTGTGTGTGCGTGTGTGTGTGACAGTGCTGTGTGCTCGTTGGATATTGCACACACACACACACACACACACACACACACACACACACACACACACACACACACACACACACACACACACACACACACACACACACACACATACACACACACACTCACACACACACACACACACACACACACACACACACATATATATATATATATATATATATATATATATATATATATATATATATAATGCACACATACATAGTTGCAGAGGGGTCGTTGGGTGATAAAGATCAATATATAAATCCTTATAAGTAGGTCACTAAAAACAAGTATCTGGTGAAGTTTCGTGGCCTTCTCAAATTTTATGTACATAACCATATGTATGGAAAAAGTCCCTCACTCGGAAAAAAAATGGATATTATATATGGCCACATATTGCATATAACCACGAAGACAGTGACTATGCATGAGAGGTGCATTGGGTACAAAATAGATACCCCGAAAGAATCATCAATTCTTATTTGAATAGCATGTAATGTGAACATCTCTTTCATAGTTTATTCGAAGGTCAAAATCATGTCATACTAGATGATCTTTTTTCCTGTGTTCAAGACTATGGTTCTTGCAGAGAGAGAGAGCGAGAGAGAGAGAGAGAGAGAGAGAGAGAGAGAGAGAGAGAGAGAGAGAGAGACATACAGACAGAGAGAGAGAGAAAGAGAAAGAGAACGAAACAGAACTTATTATTAGACCAAGAACAACACGCATCCTGTTGTCTTAATCTATTCCCAGAAAATGACAGGATTGCCTTGCAAGACTGACGGAGTTTTTTATAGGAAAAAAAGACGAAAATAGCCACAAGTCTCCAGGAAGAAGAGATTAAAACTGTGGACACCTAAACTTGGCCCAGTATGTGTTAGTTAAATAAATATGACTGCCGTTACTGTTTCACTAATCAAGTTTCGTAAGACAAATAGACAACACATTTGTAAAGTTACTGCAGTACATAGGAACAAATATTCAACAATTAATATATATATATATATATATATATACATATATATATATATATATATATATATATATATATATATATATGCTTATCATAACCATTTTCTTATGTGGTCGCAATAGCATATCATAAACCATATTCTTGTGGTCGCAATACCATATCATAAACCATTTTTGCAATAGCATATCACAAACCATTTTCTTGTCGCAGTAGCATTTCATAAACCACTTTCTTGTCGCAATTGCATATCATAAACCATTTTTGCAATAGCATATCATAAACCATTTTCTTGTCGCAATAGCATATCATAAACCATTTTCTTGTGATCGCAATAGCTGCGTTTTCTTCTGCGATAACCGTTAAACGTGGGGTCGGTGTCGAATCAACATTAAATTTTTCAAAAAAACATTTTATCTTCTTATTGCTTTTTGTGTTGCCATAAGCTCATATTTCATCTGTATCATTAGTGCAAATTTGACACATCAGATAGAAAAAAGAAAATACTATAAATGCTAATCGGTAGAATTAATTTAAAGAAATATAAAATCTACTCTCCCACATGGGAATAAAACGGACTTTATAAACCTAACAACTTAGTAATTTTCACAATATCATCATATTGGTCAATAATCTCATATGTGATGTACAATATCATATACAATCGACAAACCTCATACTAAATTTACAACCTCATATGTGATGGACAACATCATATTCGATCGACAAACTTCATACTCAATTAACAACCTCATATGTGATGGACAAAATCATATTCAATCGACAAACCTCATATGTGATGGACAACATCATTGACAAACCTCATAATCAATTAACAACCTCATATGAGATTTCACACCTTCAATACGGCTTCGATCGCCAGACGAATTCATTCATCCAAGGGATCGACCCCGGGAGAATGCGTCACTGAATTGAAGATATTAACATAATACCAAAACGTGAATGGATGACTTACCAACTTCAAAACTGTGGTGTGGAGTATACATTAGGACTAATTTCAGAAAAAAGAATAATTGGCCGAATATTGGATTACTGTTTGTGGACTGAATCACAATGCAATGATCGATAGATAGCACATCATCAACCACACCGAAACCAGTGTGTTGGGAGAACCATTACATTCTAGAGAGAATGCCCAGTAATTGAGGTAACTGATCACTGATGAAATGGACGGTGTTATTCAAACTTCTAGTTTAACAGCTGTCTTTCTCTAGGGTAATTCATTTTGATAAATATAGTCGTTGCCTCACGCGTTTATAAGATAATTGTAAGAGGATTAGACTGCCAACAAATATAACAACCATATTAGCTGGACTAATGCCTGGCCATGTGAGGCTTTGAACACCTTTCATTGTTGTTCTTAGCAAGTGTGTACAGAGGCAGGATGATTAATATTTTGAAGCGGCAGATGATTATACTAACACACACACACACACACACACACACACACACACACACACACACACACACACACACACACACACACACACACACACACACACACACACACACACACACACACACACACACACACACACACACACACACACACACACACACACACACACACACACACACACACAC
>NC_134787.1:61216750-61219250 GCF_046742065.1 Oratosquilla oratoria
GCATTGGAGACATCAGTCACTGTCAACTTATAAATGAAGGCAACTGAACATAATTGTGTATATGTAAGTATATATCCGTATTTGTACGTACGTGTATCTTTCTCGAGACAATGACAACTTGGAAGTGGCTATAAAGAAAACATGAATTAGAATCAAATAAACTTGGTTTATAATCAGTTATCTGTAACTATTTTTTCATATGTGTTTTTATGTATATATGCATGTATACATCTGTAATTATTAAATAAATCACTTATTCATAATGAAATCTTATGTATATAAATTACAATATGAAAGGCAAGATAGGTTTTGTCAAAAGCACTAAATTTATAACCCAAGCGAAAGAATCGTAAGAGACAAAGGACACAAATTCCAGTTACGCACAGTGGCTTCTCTAATTGAATATTTTTTGTTCTCTATTTTTATTTCGAGGCATTTCAGTGCTCAAAAGTATTCAACAAACCGCGCGTTGGTCATCACTACTCTCCTTAAACTCCTGGAGTAGATAATTTTACTTTTGTATAAAGTCTGTAGTGACGCATTAGTACTTCCGTTCTTTATGGTTAAGCTTTCCCGCGTAATTTGTTTCCGCAGATTCCGATGTCTTTACTCTGCCAACGTTATTGTAAAAATTGTATTTCACCCTCATCCTCGAATAACTTTATATAAAACCATTTATTTTCATCATATTTATTATTCCGACTGTGGGTTCTTCGTGATTATCATTTACAATTGTGCCACTACATTTTGTCTAAGTGATGTTATTATAACATATTTTTGTATAATAATCAAAACTATGTACATACATATATAAGACTATATTTGCATATGTGCGCCAATAAAATTATCTTGCCAGATATTTGCGAGACATCAAAAAGTAGTCTCATTCACCTCTATACAACCAATTAGGTACCCAAACCTTCAAGTCTACTGACCTAGTGCTGCTGTCCGCTTGAGCACCCATGACAAACTAGTTAAATCTGCTTACGTCCCCTGAAGATTGACTATGGTCCGACAGGGACTTGTATTTTCATTTTAGCTGCCGTTTGGACATTCCAAGTTCAGCTTTGCGTGGTCTGAGAGCTTAGAAAGTTGATTAGCCCCTTCTTTACCAAATATCTTTTCACGCTACACCGAAACTTTTCAGTGACAATGACTGCGTTCTCCTGGGTGCTATAAAATGGCTAGTTTTTTCATAATAGACAATATTACAACTAAGTGCACATCAGTGTATGCGTATAAAATGCGAACGTAAATATTTGTATTATTGTTTGTAATTCATGACAAAACGCGTAAAATGACCAAATGTTATCGGCGAAAACTCGTGAACGTTAACGGTTTTATGACGTTAACGGTTTTGTGACGTTAACGGTGTTGTGACGTTAACGGTTTTGTAGCTGTCGTGAGGACGTCTTAACGTCAGTAATTCCACGATTCATTCGACAAACGACGTTTTAACCACGTTTAACCTTCCGATATAATATCTCGTTCTAGCTTTGCACCTTGAAGATCTCAACTACCAAGTTCTCTAAATACTTCGCTGCCTCAATCTCGTATTAAATATAACTAATTTCCTGAGGGGACGAGGAAGAGAATCGCCAACTGAATAAAAGAGTGGATCCCTGCTATGAATGTCCTGTGTCTTGCTATATTGTTTTTCCCGTGGTCAGTGGACGGGAGGCTGGGATGAGCATATATCCATGAGAGACTTCAATGGTAAGGAAAACAAATGGGAGGGGAATAGGTGAGAGTGGGTGCATATCTTGGATGGCTACCTCCCATATAACAAGTGGAAGAAGACTTTGGTATGTAGATACATAGAGCAAGAGCAATTGACTGTTTTTGGGAAACTATATTTCACAAAGTTCTGGCGAAAGGCAACTCATGGGGAAAGGTGGGTAGGAGAGGAAAAGAGGGTTTACGCTCTTCGCATAGAATATTTTTTTACTTTTAAACAAATTCCTTGGTCCTGCTTTCAAAGTTTATATAACAATTACAATTTATTCTACTCCTTATTTGGTGATGTAAACGGCTGAGTAAAAGAGATTTACATGACAAATTGTTTATGTAACTTAATGCATTTTATGATCATATAAACCACATTAAATATGCTATATATGTTATAAGCTCGTAGAAAAGTAAACGTTATATACACAACTACAACACACTATTTGAGGGAATGTAAAAATGGTGCAGATAATTATCTTGATATTGACTACGTGGGGCATTAAAATGCAGGAAAGGAGAGTGTCTTTCACAAAATATTGGTAACAAAAATGGGTTACATGATGCAACATGCATGGTGACGGTATAAAATTTGTTAAGATTGAATGTTGACTTAAAAGTGTGAAAAAACAAAGTATAACGGATCCCAAGGAATGAATCGACAATTATTTTAAGTAATCAATTTGTCACTGCAGTTGCCTGGCATCTAGGTAATAGACACTGGTGTATATATATATATATATATATATACATATATATATATATATTATAAATG
>NC_134787.1:61221750-61224250 GCF_046742065.1 Oratosquilla oratoria
TTGCTTCAGTTCTAGTGACCTCCAAGAATGTTCTACTATAAGTTAATAGATTTTTTTCATCAAAATGTTGTATCTTGATGTTGTATTCTGATTTGACATTTGTTTTGCTTGTCTCTTGTCTCACATTTAATAAAGAAATTACTTAAGGAACACAAGGTCACTTTTTTTCAAGCAGATATTTTGTAGTCAATTCTGTTATAACTAATGTAATGAACAAAAGAGGGGTGTATAAGTAGGTTTTATTTCATTTGATTCCATTTAGACAGTGACAGCTGCGTACTGTTAATGACAAAGAATAAAGAAAAATGTGCCAAACGTTATGTACTAGTTCATTGTATTCAGGTCATTTAATACAGCATTCCGGCTTCCTCATAATTACTGTAAACCCATATTCCACAACGGACAATGTTTCCTTTGATCTCGATTTCAAATTGAATGTTTTTATTGTAATGAACCTCGCAATGAATTAATTATCCAATGATAATCAGATTTCATAGTAAACTCAGCTTATAGAGATACAACACTAATCAGGATTATATTAATATCATTTTTACCTGTGTTCTCTGTTGCGATCGATTTGTTTAACAAACCGTTAGATATTTCGAAAGTAATTGTCTTATTTCGCAATCAGAGCCGCTTTTTTCATATATGTGTTGTGCACTCGAGTGTTGATTAATTTTGATATGACATCCGATCCTCAATAATGGAACAATGATTCTTCACTTCAGAAAAAATATATATATAAAGAAAAAGAAATCATCACACGGAAGCCCATTGTCTTGAAACGATTCTAAGCATTATAATAAAAAAAAAAATTGTTGATCTTTGGTTTTCATAAGCTCCTGATATGACTGGTATTGTCAGCTGCTTTTTCAGATGAGGGTATGATTATAATAATCGAATTACTTTACATAATATATATAACTTAACTAACACAATTGATTTAGTAATAGAATAATTTACTATATGATTTGTATCATTATATGTCACACAGCGCCTTTATTCTAACAACGCAAGAGCAATATTTACTGTGATATTCAGCTGTGGACAATAGGAAAAAACTGCCCTCTTTCCATCCTCCTCCCTGTATTGCCTCCTTTAGTACATGTACAGCATCAGGAAATAAGTACCTCGACACTATTTTTAGCTCAAATAGATTTCAAATGATTGATTTTCGGTAGAGCGTAAGCAAATAGTAATCTTGGTAACAAAGAGTCAATTAACCACTTCAGCACGCGTCAAATTCTCGCACACAGCATCGGCTGCCATATTAACGATGCATCACACCGCTCGTATTATAAAACATAAAGTCACTGCTGTATTACTCGTACTCTTTTATTCTGAGTAATAATAAACACAGATAACGTGATCAAAACAGTTCACAGAGTCCGTGAGTAACTCACAAATACAAATACAAAAAGGGGGGGATAGATAGTTTGAAGCTGGGTGTAAGGAGGAGGGTTGGGGTGTTAGTAGAAGACGACAGTATTGAAAATGAAGGAAGTTAAGTGTAACAGAGTGGGGCAGACCCACTTGCATGGTTTCTATAGAACTGTTTGGGAGGACGTGTTGGACAATTTGTTAGAAGGGCGTATTGAGATTGACCAGGGGGTGCGTACGGATATATTATGACAAATAAAACTGAAGGTGGAAGAACCAGACGAGAAAAAATGGGAGAATTTCACGCTTTAACGTTTCGACCCGCAGGGTCTTGATCACAAAGCTAACAACTAAAACGTAACAGGATATTTTATACATGAACGGGTCATCTCATTGGACGCTTCGGAGAGCTTGTTATTTTATTTGCGTATTCTTTTATTATTAATAAGCTTGTGGCTTTTGCTAAACTTATAAAGCCTTCTCTATGGTTAATGTTGTTATTAGTGTTGATATATGCTGCCTCGATTGTCTTCCTTAGTTTCTTGGATGATCCTTTATTCAATACGGTTGTGTTGTTCCAATCTGGAAGGTGGCCATGTTTATCCACATGTTACGTTTGAGTTGTTAGCTTTGTGATCAAGACCCTGCGGGTCGAAACGTTAAAGCGTGAAATTCTCCCATTACTCCTCGTCTGCTTCTTCCACCTTCAGTCTTATATATATATATATATATATATATATATATATATATGTATATACATATTACATATATATGCATATATATATATTTATATACGTATATATATATACATATATATACGTATATATATATACATATATATATATACATATATATACGTATATATATATATATATATGTATATATATATATATCTATATATATAAAATCAGGACACCAATGCCAGCATCCTCGTTTACCCACTCACACCTAATGACGCCTACGTAGACGCCATCGTACCAAAGTGTTTAAATGTTCATCCGCTAAAAATATTTTGGAAACCCCGAGCCATGTTCACTAATAATTTTTATCATATCTGGCCACAAGGTACTCATTTTGATACTCCTGGCTTATTTCCCTATTAGCAGGAATTGCCCCCCAA
>NC_134787.1:61229250-61234250 GCF_046742065.1 Oratosquilla oratoria
GGGAAAAGAAGGAGGAAGATATAACAAATAGGAAGAAAATAAAAAGGAAGAATACATAAAACATTGACGATAATAAAGATGATGATGATAATAATCCTTATCCAAAGGAGGAAGAAGAGACGGAGACGAAGGAAGAGAAGGAGGAAGATATAACAAATAGGAAGAAAATGAAAAGGAAGTATACATAAAACACTGACGATGATAAAGATGATGATGATGATAATCCTTATCCAAAGGAGGAAGAAGAAACGGAGACGAAGGAAGAGAAGGAGGAAGATATAACAAAGAGGAATAAAACGAAAAGGAAGAATATATAAGAAAAGGTGAAGAAGGAAATGGAGGAGAAGAAGGAGGGGAAGGGAGAGGGAGAGAAGGACGAGAGGAAAGGTGAGGAAGATGAGGTTCAGAAACTTAGAAGATTGTATCAGTGGATCGAGGAAAAGAAATCAAGTGGGAAGTCTAGAGGGCCTACTTGTTTGTCTTGATGAAGTTGAGGGGAGAATGGAGTTCTTGTATGAGAAAATAAACTTATTCTATAGGAAAAGTTAAGAAGGTATGGGAGATTGTTCAAGGTTTAGCAGGTTCATGGTGCGCGCAATTCATGTTTCCGTGTGTGGTGCAGAAGATGGAATGTTGTCAGTAGTTCAATGTACAAGTTTGGAAGCTACAACTCTCCTTTCAGATGGGTAAATGATTAAACCAATACATACATACATACATACATATACCAAGGCTTTTTCCCCCTTACAAGGGGGTAGCTAAAAAAAAAAGGCATAAAATCACTCCCACCCATTCCATCCCTGAATACACTCCACACCCCTCCACCCCGCCTCTTATCTTAGCACCTCCTATTTATTAATTTATGTATTGGTTTTATCTTAAGATAAGATAAGAAGATAAAACCAATACATGAATATATAAATTGATAAATGCATAAGTAGAGATATAGATACACAAGTAAATTAATAAATAGATAAAGAAAGAAATTTATAAATTGCTAGATAAATATATGAGTAGATAAATGTATAGATTAATAAATAAATAATCAAAGAAGTAAATAGATAAATGAACAAGTAGATGAATGGTAAAATGTAGATAACCAATCAATCAATCAATCTATAAATGTTTTATGAACCTACAAATACAAAATATGTATATTTCTGTAGTTTAAGTGTCTTTCGCAGTTGACTTTTTTATTACTATTATTATTATTATTATTATTATTATTATTATTATTTTTATTTTTTTTTTTTTTTTTTTTTTTTTTTTTTTTTTTTTTTTTTATTATCCCTCCAATCAGCAGAGGGGTGGGTGTTAGTAACAGATAAAAGGGCAATGACAGACGTCCTAAATGACTCTTTTGTGTCTGTGTTTACTATTGAGAACAGCAGAAACGAAGAGCCAATTCAACCAGGACAGACAGTATCCACATGTCGATTTGGCATGGATATTACAGAACATGATGTGATGCGCGTTATAGATAAACTTAGAATATGCAGATCGTCTGGACTAGACAAAATTTACACAAGAATACTCAAGGAAGTCAAAGAAGCAATCTTCAAGCCCTTCAGCGTGATTTTCAACTTATCTTTGCAATCTGGAAGAGTTGTACAAGAATGGAAACTAGCAAATGTTGTGTCCTTGTTTGAAAAAGGGTAACATATCTAATCTTGGTAACTCTTGGCCTATTACCCTTACATCAGCTGCCTGTAAACTAATGGAGTCTATCCTGAGAGACAAAATTGTGGATTTCTTGGAGGAAAACAATATTATTAAAGATTCACGTGATTTTCGTAATAAGCGCTCTTGCCTGATAAACATTCTCGACTTCTTGCATGATATTCATGTACGAAGAAAGAAGGGAAGTTGACGTTATATATTTTGACTACCAAAAGACTTTCGATAAGTTTCCTCATAGCAGCTTACTAAACAAACTAGAAGCCCATGGTATAGTAGGGCATATTCACTGATGGATTTATGAATGGCTGTCTGATCGTAAGCAACGTGTTGTTCTGAATGAAAAATGCTCAGTCACAAGTCTTGTACTCTTCTGATATGTATAATAATGACTTGGATGAAAATATAAGGTGTAATTTATTAAAATTTGCAGATGATATTAAAATTACAAATAAGATGACACCCATAACACAGCAACAAGAATTACAATTAGATTTGAACACTTTATGAGAATGGACGGAAAATTCCCAGACGTTCTTCGATATAGATAAATTTAAAGTACTTCATATTGGTAATAGTAACGTTCAAGCCAACTACACGACGAAAGGTATACAACTGGCAAGTGTAGAGCAAGAGAAAGACTTTGGTCTGTGATCTCAAGTTGTCTTAAACCAAACAAACAGTGCTCGGAGGTAATTTGAACCACAAGTAAATTGATTAGATTTATACGTAGAGCTTTTAAGTTTAGAACTAAAGAAATTGATCTTAATCTTTACAATGCCTTAGTCCGACCTAACCTAGAATACTGTGTACAGAGTTGGTCTCCATATTACAAGAAGAATATAAAGAAGTTAGAAAACGTGCAGCGTAGAGTAACAAAAATAATTCCTAGGTTGCGGAACAAGCCGTACGAAGAGCGTTTAAGTGAACTGAATTTGTTTAGTTTCTCGAAACGGAAATGAGAAATCAAATTGAGATCTTCAAAATTGTCAAAGAAATTGAAAATATATTAAAATTGACCCCTCCAACGCAACTAGGAGTGATGGATACAAGGTTGTAAGAAATTGTTTCAAACAGACGTAACAAAGTACTCTTTCTTCAATCGCGTTGTTAATATGTGGAATGGTCTACCATCCAACGTCATTGATTGTTCCACTGTAGAAGTATGCAAAAAACGTCTCGACATTTACTTAGCTACAAGCCCCCGACTAGAATTATTTACTTCTAAATAGATTAGAATAATAATAATGATAATAGATATGGTAATAGTAATATTAATGATAAATTAGAAACCGAAACAGCTATGTAAGAACCAATAGGTCTGTTGGTGTTCTTTTGTCCATGTAGATCCATGTAACCCTATTGGCTCTTTGATTAAAAAATGACAAAAGTTTATGTGTTTGCACTTCTGTGGGCAACCAATCCTGGCCCTTACCACATTTTTATTACAAAAGTTAACTTTTATGGTTACTAAGAAAGATTAGTAAAAAAAAGTGTGGAGGGCAGAGGTGGAATGAGTGAACATGAGGGGACGACCAAGGATGAGGTGGATGGATGGGGTGAAAGGGGATGTCTGTTGAAGAAGGAAGGAAGGGAGAAGACAGAATATATAAGGGTGAGTGGAGAAATGTTGTGTATGGATAATGTTGTGATGCATGAAACGGAGTGGGTGTCCGATGGGGGTTAGGTAGTATGTGTGAGTGATATTTTGACGCAGCATGAAGGGATTTTTCCCCTTCCTCTCTTTTTCTGGATGAGGGGGCGAAGAGTGGAGGTCGCAGATTAAATGAAGCGGCCTTGCTGTGGATGTGCTGTCTTGCTGCATTGTTTCGGACTCAGGGCAGTGGGCGAGATGCAGAGCCAAGAAAAGAGGGAGGGAGGGGTGGAAATGGGAGTGGAATGTATGGGGATGAAATGGGTGGGAGTGGATCTATGCATTTCACTTTGGCTACCTCCCTTGTAAGGGTGAAAAAAAACTCTTAGTATATGTATATATGTGTAGCTTTTATGGAAAGGAAACTATTGTCCATGAAGACATATTGAATATCTAAAACGGTAGGTACCATAAGGCAGAGTATAGATATTTTCAACAATACATATAGATAGGTCTGGGTAATGTTATGCTATCAGAAGGTTGTGTAGTGAAATGTAGTCTCTTGTTAAGTTTATCAATAACATTGTGGCGATATATTGTTGCTGACTTTTTTGCATTGAATATGACCAATAATGTATTGAAATTTCATTTCATTTCAATTTGCGTGAAAAAATCCTTAGAACATACAACCTATTAGATGGTTCTATACACTAGTGTATAAAGCACATCTCATCAGGAGTAAATTAATGTAGTATATTTTGTTTGAGATTAGCATGGAAGGCTACAATAAAACCAGAGATGGATTACATGTATATTACTTTAGAAAATGAGAAATGTCCTCTGAAGATTTTCGTAGAATTTGTATTAGGAAATTACTTGGAATAGGAAGGTGCACGTATGAGAGAAAGATGAGATAACTACGAAGCAAGATTCAGGTGGAAAAACCCAAAGTTATAAGGGAAATCGGCAAAGTGAAATGGAAATAGGAGGAACGGAGAGAGGCCGTTAGTGGAGAGAAATTCAATGGTCTGGCTTTGCAAGCACTCTGCCTTTTGTAGGTCTTCTGCTTTTGCCCCAAATGGAACTCAACAAAACTCGCTTATCTTTTTCCTTTGACGACTAAAGATGCTATTTGACTGTAATATCTCACGAAATTACCTTGACTGGTCTGACCCGGTTAAGAATTTGGCGTCACGAACCTAGCTTCCACGTGATCAGGCTTGGGGCACTGAGAGGTGAAGGAGGCTGAGACGAGTATGTGGCAAAGCCTTTGAAGAGAAGTCTCCTGATGTATTATTGGGGTGATGACATCAGTGAAGGGGAAAATGGATCAACGAGGTCAAGGGAACAATTACCTTTGCGTATAAATGCTGGATTAGGGTTTTATCATTATTTGGACATCAAGTAGATTGCCAATATTTTTCATACTAACAACCTTGTTCATTACATATCAACAGAATAACCAATTCCTCTCTAAGATATTGAATAACAACCTAATATAGTCATTGTTATTCAAAACCATTGTTTTATCATTATTTGGACATCAAGTAGATTGCCAATATTTTTCATACTAACAACCTTGTTCATTACATATCAACAGAATAACCAATTCCTCTCTAAGATATTGAATAACAACCTAATATAGTCATTGTTATTCAAAACCATTGTTTTATCATTATTTGGACATCAAGTAGATTGCCAATATTTTTCATACTAACAACCTTGTTCA
>NC_134787.1:61239250-61256310 GCF_046742065.1 Oratosquilla oratoria
CATATTTGATATTCTTAACATCAGTATTAGCGCCATTATAAGAAAATGTTCTTATAATCATGAAGATGTGTGTACAGTATTGTCTGTAAACACTGTGATAGATATTTTATTGTTCAAATGTGCAAAGTCCACACAAGATTGAACCAACACAAGTACATTGTCAAGACGGGTTAACAGTCCAGTGTTGTTGTTTTACTCACAAAAAAGGTTCTGGCTACAATATTAACTAAAACAGCACCAGAAAATTGGATAATTGCAACTCGTAAGTATGGTTTTGTATATATTAGGTAACTTTATTAAAGAAAAAAAAAGTAATATAATTTGGACAGTAGCCTACACCTCTCTTCCTCCTCTTCATCATCTCTTTGTATCTTCCTCCGATTCATTTTTTTCTTTTCTTTTTGCCTTTGTATTTATTTGTTGTTCTTTCTGGATATCTCATGTACCCAGATGATAACGAAATAGACGAAAACGTTTGATCTTACTTCTGTTCTATTTCAAATTTATTCGCACATTCTTATATCACGTTTATATTATGATTTGTGTTCTAATATATATTATGGAAGCTCACTGGCCGACCAGGCTAGGACACCGTTACTTGCGGTGAAGGTCGATGAGATGGCAGTTCGAACCCTGCCACCGGCAACATTGAACCAACGGAATGATTTATTAAATTCCACCCTACAAGATACTCTCTAAAAAGGCATCGTCCTAGCCTTCCAATAGGTGTGTGTGTGTGTGGAGGTGGGGTTTTGATGTTATACCATATATATATACATATATATGTATATATATATATATATATATATATATATATATATATATATATGTATATACATATATATATGTGTGTACATATATATATATATATATATATATATATATATATATATGTATGTAAGTATATATGTGTATGTGTATGTATATCTATGTATATATATATATATATATATATATATATATATATATATATATATATATATATATTCTTCTCTGTGATTCTGTTCTACACACATTTCTCCTCAGCTGTTTGCATTCTAGTCAGTCCTCATCTGCATCCTTTCCGTTTCGGCCTCCGCACTTCCATCTGCTAACTCTCTTCTCGCATTTTGCCTTCCTTCACTAAATTGGATTCCTCCTCACTTCTCTTTCTTCTCACACACACCCTCTTGCTTGAATTCCTTCGAGCGTTTTCTAATTTCTTGCCTCAGTCTTTGGCTTCTGCTGCTAACTCCTTCTCCTTCCCCTCTTCCTCCTCCTTTCTCGATTTCCTTTTTTCCCTCTCCCCTTCCTTACTTCTTTTGCTTGATCCCACGTTTTCTTTCTCCTCATACTTCATGATTTTTTTTGTTTTGTTTTTTATCTTTTATCTTTACTTTCTCACTTTCTCCTCTTCTCCTCTTCCTGTTAATCAGCCTCTCTTGCTTGGTCCCCTCCCTCCCATACTTCCCTTCTCTTCTTCTTCTTCTTCTTCTTCTTCTTCTTCTTCTTCTTCTTCTCTTTCTTCTTCTTCTTCTTCTCTTTCTCCTTCTTCTTCTTCTTCTTCTTCTTCTTCTTCTTCTTCTTCTTCTTCTTCTTCTTCTTCTTCTTCTTCTTCTTCTTCTTCTTATTTTTCTTCTTCTTCTCCTTCCCCTTCTTCTTCTTCTTCTTCTTCTTCTTCTTCTTCTTCTTCTTCTTCTTCTTCTTCTTCTTCTTCTTCTTCTTCTTCTTCTTCTTCTTCTTCTTCTTTTTCTTCTTCTTCTTCTTTTCATTTTTACCTTTTTCTTACTCTTCGTCTCCTCTTCCTCCTTTTTCTTCTCCTCCTCCTCCTCCTCCTCCTCCTCCTCGTTTTTATCTCTTTCTTACTTTTCATCTCCTCCTATTCCTCCCCTCCTCCTCCTCCTCCTCCTCCTCCTCCTCCTCCTCATATTCCTCCTTCTGCCACTCCGTCTTTTACTGTTCCTCTTCGTTCTCTTCCTTCTCTTCCTGCTTCCCCTCCTCTTCCCCTTCACCCACCTTTTTCATTTCCTTTTTTCTTTCTTTCCCTTTCCTATTTCTGTTCGTCGGATACCTTTACTCAAGCGTTTTTTTGTTTTGTTTTTGTTTTTCTCTTTCTTTTTCTTTGCCCTCTTTTTCTTTTTTTCTGTTTATTTCTTTCTTTCTTTTACCTCTCGTTCCCATTTTCTCTTCTTTCTCCGTTTTTCATCTATCTTCCTCCGTCCCGTTTTCCACCTCCCTTTTGGCTCCTGTTTCTTCTCCTTATCTTATCTCCAAGACATACGAAATTCTGATTTACTTAGATTTTTTTTCACTCTCGCTATGGAAAAGTTACTTTCCCTCTTTGACCTTTTTGTCAGTTGTATCCTGCATTCCTTCCTTTCTCTGTACTGGAGCGCCTTTGTGAGAGCCTCGCTACCATGTTTTAGTAGTTGATACCAATAGAGATTGCAATGTGTTTCACTGATGATTGAATGAAACCCGGTATCAGGAGTACCTCTTCAGATAGATGGTCTGTACCCTCAGTTGAGGTATCACTGGGAAGTTGACCCCTTATACATCTGGGTCAAACCAGATATTGTGGTGTTTTGATGTAAGTATCCATACTCCATTGGTACCACAAAGATCTCATATGCAACATAATATGATGTTATCCTCTCCATTGCGTGAAAGACTAACCGTATATTTAGATGTAGTTTATAGATTTGATAAGCACGTATAGGTCATTGATGTTGTTTAAAAGATGGGGAGCAAGTAGGTTATTGGACGACGTTTGTTATTGTTGTTGACTCCAGGGAAACGGATGACATGTCCTGTACCACGTTCCTCTGGTCAGATTCATAGGTTTCAGACCCGTCTTCGTGACCACGACCTTGAGAATCGAGCTTCCTTAAAGCTAGAGACGCTGGGGGCTTCCGACCCCTTGGGAGAAGGTATGAATGTCCTGTACCACGTTCCTCTGGTCAGATTCATAGGTCTCAGACCCGTCTTTGTGACCACGACCTTGATGATCGAGCTTCCTTAAAGCTAGAGACGCTGGGGGCTTCCGACCCCTTGGGAGAAGGTATGAATGTCCTGTACCACGTTCCTCTGGTCAGATTCATAGGTCTCAGACCCGTCTTTGTGACCACGACCTTGATGATCGAGCTTCCTTAAAGCTAGAGACGCTGGGGGCTTCCGACCCCTTGGGAGAAGGTATGAATGATTTTATTTGTACAGACAAACCCTGCCTTACCACATTTAACTGGGTCCACGTTCCAGCGACTTCTCGTCTTGAATGGATCAAAGGAAGTACAAGAAAGAGTTAAGCTCTTTCTGTTGCATGCTATGGGGATATTAGCGCCTCTCCCCTTGTGTGTGTTGGTAGTTCACGCAACAGCTGCAATGATCTCGGTTGCAATTTGCCCACTGGTTGTATTTCACACGAAAATGGTCAACCCTAGTACGGTGATTATGTCAAATCCACGGGGAAGGTCTGAATCTATAACGGTCATTATTCTTGCCCAGCGGGGTTACCAGCACTCATTAGGAACGCAGTCGACCTCAGCCGGGTCGTCGGGACAAGTTCGATTCTAACGGTAGTCGAGTCATATTCCAGTCTATTTCTTGAGGCCATAGTCTCCATTGTGAACGAGAGGTTCTATAATAATAATAAGAGTTCTATGATAACTATTTTTAATAGAAATCTGTGAATAGGTGTAATTGACAGAGATGAATATCGCATTTTTGGATTGATACATGAATGTCAAAGAAACAACAAGTCAGTATATGAGTGGAGGAAGACAGGAAGAAATGTCTTCTGTGATGTAAATTGTACAGAAGATTGAAAAGAAATCATGAGTGATATGTAGCTATATAAATTATAAAACAAAAAGTACAAAAGACAAGCCACACCATAAATTTGTGGACTGGATCACTTACAAATTGAATTTTTTATACTAAATTTTGAACAAAAAAAAATAGAATAATTTATTTCAACATTAAACAATACTAGACAAAGGAAATAGGAGGGATGATAATTTGAAGAAAAACATTAAAACAAGTTGTTCTAACTGCAAATGTCTATTCTTCTAGTTTTAAAAGTTGCACGACTCAGTTAATCTTGTTTAGTTCTAACATTATTGTGCCTCTCTCAAGTTGACCTCTAGCCAAGGTGTTTTGATGTTCCTAATAAATGTGAAATTTTAGGATACTATTCTAGAAAAGCTAAGTGAAACTCCTTTTGAAAATGATTAATAATAGAGATACACGGCTCATTTTGGATTGCATTTATGTTATGAAAATTATGAGATCGATATTTTGATAAGCTAATATTGACATGACGTTGTGTCTCCTTTGAAACACTCTCACCCTCCTTATTGTTTGTCGACACGAAGCTTTTGTGTTTTGATCTTATTGTTTGGGGTTTATCTGCTGTAGTATTTACGGAGCTTTGTATGAAAAGGTAGTCTTTACTGATACTATTTATTTATGGTTCTCCGGAGATCTTGGCGCAAACATTGTTAATCGGAACTTGTCTCCCACGTTGAATCCTCTCAACGGTGCACTAAATGCAAAAAGATCACAAAACCACGTGATCCAATAAATTGCTGAATAACCACAAATGAAACCAGAAAAGAGAGAAAAATTCCCAAGCGCTTTCGTGATATTTCACATCTTCAGGGGAAAACCTGCAACATTTCTTCTCGAATTTTATTTTGGTGAAGAGGTAGAAGTCCCAGAGAGCCTTATTCGGCGAGTAAGGGAATAAGGAACAACAGAAATTGCTGAATAACCACAAATGTAACCGGAAAAGAGGCTAAAATTCCCAAGCGCTTTCGTGATATATCACATCTTCAGGGGAAAACCTGCAACATTTCTTCTCGAACTTCATTTTGGTGAAGAGGTAGAAGCTCCAGAGAGCTGTGTGAAAAAAAAAAACGCCTTTTGAACAAAATGTAAATGAGAGCGTCGTCATATTGAGGTACTTAGTTATCATCGAGCCCTATATCAGGTCAAGAGAAACTCTTCTTAGCATAGTCAGTCTAGATTTACATTTTTGTTTATTTATTCTTATCTATTTTCTTAATTGATCTATTCATTTATTCATCTATTAATATATCATCTTTATTCATTTATGTATTTATTCATTTATTTACTTATTTATGTAGAAAGATAAGGTAGACTATTTTATGAGGTATATGTATGATTTGTCTAGATTTACATTTATATTTATCTTCTATCTTTTTTCATTTATCTACTCATTTATTAATCTACTAATATATTATATTTTATTTATGTATGTATTTATTTACTTTCGTAGAAACAGAAGTTAGACCATTTTATGAAGTATGTGCATGATTTGTCAGATTTCATGCGCTCTCCGAGAAGACACAATGCTTAGATGACTCAAGACGTTTATTGGTGTGGCAGTAAGACTCTCTTTGCTCGTCACGTCGATTCAATTTTTCCAAATAACAACTAACACCACAGTCGGACGAGAGGAAGAGTTAAGTAAGCGAAACTATATAATTCGATTGCTAACTACAACCCTCTTCAGTAATAGCAATCGAAATATATAGTTTCGTTTACTCAACTCTTTCGTTCGTCCGACTGTGGTGTTAGTTGTGATTTACACATCTGTTACTACATTTCTCACAAGTGATTTTCCAAATAACTTTTAGTCGGATTGTCTTTGATTTTTTTTTTCTTTATCTCCCTATTTCATTCTATCCCTTTCTCAATATCTGGCTTTCTATCAGTGTCTGGTTCTCTATTTGTCTTCTAAATTTCTTTCTCAGCAAGTATCACCTTGCCTCTCTTTCCCTCTTTCTTTGTATTAATTTCACACGTGTACATTCATAAGCTCACAGTTATTTGATTACATGGGTACATGTATCTTTGTCTGGAATCGTTTGGCATATCCAAGCAACACACAAGAGTTTAAATAGTCCCTCAGACTAAAATAATTCATGCACATATCTGTTAGTATATCTGCTCTGGAATATTCTGGAAACAAGTAGCACGAAAAATGGCGTTCATATTTTGCGTGAAAAGGGGGTTTTAAGAACGAAATAATAGATGAGACGTGGGGAGTGGAGTAAAGCTGAAAGAGTAAATAGTGAGGGTTTGGTTAAGAATGGCCAGAGTGGGAGTGAATGGCAAAAAAAGAGACGACTGTTGTAAGAAAGGCTCGCCCGGAGAAAGGATGTCGAGAGAATTTGAAAGAGGTGTGTGTGTGTGTGTGTGTGTGTGTGTGTGTGTGTGTGTGTGTGTGTGTGTGTGTGTGTGTGTGTGTGTGTGTGTGTGTGTGTGTGTGTGTGGTGTGCTTGCGTGTGTCTGTGTCTGTATGTGTGTTTGTGTGTATGTCTGTGTGTGTGGTGTGCTTGTGTGAGTCTGTGTGTCTGTGTGTGTGTTTGCGTGTGTGTCTGTGTGTGTGGTGTGCTTGTGTGTGTCTGTGTGTGTGTTTGCGTGTGTGTCTGTGTGTGTGGTGTGCTTGTGTGTGTCTGTGTCTGTATGTGTGTTTGTGTGTGTGTGTGTGTGTATCTGTGTGTGTGTGTGTGTATTTGTGTGTGTGTTGTGTGTGTATGGTGTGTTTGTGTGTGTGTGTGTGTGTGTGTGTGTGTGTGTGTGTGTGTGTGTGTGTGTGTGTGAGAGAGAGAGAGATAGAGAAAGAGAGAGAGAGAGAGAGATAGAAAGAGAGAGAAAGTGTAAGACGAATAAAAAATGAAGAGAACACAGAGAATGAAAAATTATTTAGAGAGATGATCAAGTTAGCTGGTTGCCAAAACAAAACAAAAATAGTTGAGATGAAAGTATAAAAGACTCACAAAGAATACTTGTACATCTCACGTTCAGGTAACATGAATCATTCTTATGATACTCTGCTTGTCACTCGACTTTCGACTTTGAAAGTCTGCAACTGGGTTGACAGTTTGGAGATGAAATTCGACTTAAAGTTGACTTTCGAACGGCACATTCGATGTTTGGTGCCTTGGCATACTGAGTAAAGCTTACCGAATCTTCAACAAGGAGATCTTTTCCACCAACTAGCCGTTGCTTCAACCGACCTAATCATTGGTTACTGTGTTCCTATGTTGTCGTCTGCAACTGTATCTCAATTGCTCCTTATTGACCTTTCGTCATGCTAGTTTCCTCTGTAGCGGTCACGTGTGGTACGAACTATAGTATCGTCAGTATAAACAGCATTTACATGCTGTATGAAGTTGGTGGTAATCAACTTCGCTCGCTGTGTCTCTCAGTGTCTGAAGAGTTCGTGTTCAACTGGGTCACGTGGTTTGTTTCTAAATCAGATTCTCTTTGGTTTGAGTCGTTTAGAGCCAGTTCCAGCCAATTCCAGCGCTGGATCGTGACGAAATGCTTATGTGTTCTTAGATATCAACATTTGCTCAACATAAATTCAGTCCCATGACGAACCAGAACTTGAGAAATTCACTTGGCATTTAACTACAGACTTTTTTTTTTTTTTTTTTTTTTTTTTGACGGCCAAGTAGAGTCTTTACTTTTAGTTCTAGAAAGTTCAATCAATTTATCTGCGTGGTCAGATAGTCATACAGAATCGTTACTAATGTTTATTCGCGATAGTTCAATGTTGTTTTCTACCAATATTCGTGTATAGCTTTTTCTCTGTCACTTCATCACTGCTAAGACATTGTCGTATTGTCCCTTGTACGTTTTGCTATAACGACTCAAGTGTGTTGGAGTTTACTGAAGGGCAGATTCTGGTTCTTGTGCTTATCTCTATTCCACATATCCCGATATTTTGGTGATAATAACAATAATAACAAATAAATACGTGAAGCAGTAAAGGTAGTAAACATGGAAAGGAAGAAGATGTCGTTAGGCTTAGTGTATTGGGTTGCTAATGAAACAAAATCGAAATGAACATCTAGATTATTTAGCACGCGCACGCACGCAAACACACGACTCGGTGGCGCGGTTGGTAGAGTCTCAGACTGTCACTACGGCGGTCCGGGTTCGAATCCTGCCTAGGGCTGAAATAATTTCAGTATCGCTGCGCTTCGAGTCGTTACTCTAACTCTCGTGGGCGGGGAGTTGGGTGTGTCTGGAGTGTAAGGTCATAGCATTACCCATAGATCGGTCATACGAGCTCTAAGCTTCCTTCCGTGAGGGAAATAGCTGTCATTCACGAGTCCAGCACGTCATCCAAAGACCACTATGAATACATATAAAAACACGCATACACACACACACACTCACATACGTACACACACACACACGCACGCACGTACGCAAACACTCATACACATAAAACACGCGCACACACACACACACACACACACACACACACACACACACACACTCACATACGTACACATACACACACACACACACACACACACACACACACACACACACACGCACGCACGCATACGCACGCTCTCAGGGCGTAACTGAAACTGCCCCCTTGGGGGATACCAAACTTAGCCTGGGGGACGCCAAGCCAGGCGGGAAATCTCGAATTAGCGAGCATGATATATGGTCCTTATTTACACATATGTACAATAAACAATAATAAATGTACAATGTTTGAAGTACATTATTACATGAGGAAGGTGAATGAAAGTAGATGTTGGTATGTAGTAGCGATAAATAAAGGCATGAAGTCGCCCAATACATAGGGATGGTGGACGCAAAAAAAAAAAAAAAAGAAAAAAAAAAGAGAAGTGTAAGAAATAGTTTAGATTCAAAGAAGAAGGTCAAGAGTATAAAAGCGAAGGCTATAAAAGAAAGTGCGGAATATTTTAAACGGACTGAAAAGGGGAAAGAGAAATAGGAGGAGGGGAAAACAGTGATAAAAAAACAAGAAGTTAGAGACTAACTACCTCACTAAAAAGAGTATGTTAAGAATAGGCACAGGATGAAATGATCAAGAGGAAAGCTCTGGGAGTAACTGGGCAGCTGCTAAAGGGTTCTCATTACTAATAATTATAATTAGCTTTATGAATCATAGATGCAATAATGTAAGAAAAAGAGTGAGAGAATGCAAATAATTGGAGAAATGTTGGCTGAATATTCTAACAACGAGTGAATCGAAAATATAAAGTATGGGTGAGAGAGAAATAAGTACGAGTGAAATACACTGATTAGGATGTGATAGGAAAAGTATGATTATAACATCTCCGTAGAGTTTTTTTTTCAATAAAATTGTCTGAGAGTAGCCATAAGAAAATATATAAGTTGTGAATAGCACTGAAAAGGAAAAATCAAAGCAGATTTAACTCCTATGTTGTAGAGGAGATTTTCACCAGCAGAACGATTTTTTTTTTTATAATAATAATAATGATAGTAATTGTAATAATAGTAATAATAATAATAGTAATAGTTATGATAGTGATAATAATGATAATAATAGTAATAATGATGATAATAATGATAATAATAATGATAATGATAATGATGATGGTAATAATAATAATGATAATAATAATAATAATAATAATAATAACAATAATGGTAATAATAATAGTAATAATAACAATAATAGTAATAACAATAATAGTAATAATAACAATAATAGTAATAATAACAATAATAGTAATAACAATAATAGTAATAATAACAATAATAGTAATAATAACAATAATAGTAATAATAACAATAATAGTAATAATAATAATAGTAATAATTATAATAGTAATAATGATAATAAAGATAATGATAGTAATTAATAATAGTAATGGTAATGATTATAGAAATAATAATGATAATGATAACGATTATAATTGATAATGATATATCATTGAGAGAGGAGTGAGCTCTGGTGACATCCAAGATATCTACCGTCTGTCTAAAAGTGGTTTCCATGGAGTCCAGCAGGTAAATAAAACTTTTAGATATTAATTAGGAATGTTTCAATCAGATCAGATTTGGAAACGATACTGTTTTTATTCAAGAAATAACAGAAAAATTTGGTCCAGTGACCTTAACAGGGGAGGTCTCATAAACACACGCACGCATACGCACGCTCTTAGGGCGTAACTGAAACTGCCCCCTTGGGGGATGCCAAACTTAGCCTGGGGGACGCCAAGCCGGGCGGGAAATCTCGAATTAGCGAGCATGATATATGGTCCTTACTTACACATATGTACAATAAACAATAACAAATGTACAATGTTTGAAGTACATCATTACATGAGGAAGGTGAATGAAAGTAGATGTTGGTATGTAGTAGCGATGAAAAAGGGCATGAAGTCGCCCAATACACAGGGATGGTGGACAAAAAAAAACAAAAAAACAAGAGAAGTGTAAGAAATAATTTAGATTCAAAGAAGAAGGTCGAGAGTATAAAAGCGAAGGCTATAGAAGAAAGTGCGAATATTTTAGACGGACTGAAAGGGGGAAAGAGAAATAGGAGGAGGGGAAAACAGTGATAAAATAAAACAAGAAGTTAGAGACTAACTACTTCACTAAAAAGAATATGTTAAGAATAGGCATAGGATGAAATGATGAAGAGGAAAGCTCTAGGAGTAACTGGGCAGCTGCTAAAGGGTTCTCATTACTGATAATTAGCTTTATGAATCATAGATGCAATAATGTAAGAAAAAGAGTGAGAGAATGCAGAAAATTGGAGAAATGTTGGCTGGATATTCTAACAACGAATGAATCGAAAATATAAAGTATGGGTGAGAGAGAAATAAGTGCGAGTAAAATACACTGATTAGGGTGTGATAGGAAAAGTATGATTATAACATCTCCGTAGAGTTTTTTTTCTCAATAAAATTGTCTGAGAGTAGCCATAAGAAAATACATAAGTTGTGAATAGCATTGAAAAGGAAAATCAAAGCAGATTTAACTCTTATGTTGTAGAGGAGATTTTCACCAACAGAATGGATTTTTTTTTATAATGATAATAATAATAATAATAATAATTGTAATAATAATAATAATAATAATTAATAATAATAGTAATAATAACAATAATAGTAATAATAACAATAATAGTAATAACAATAATAATAATAATAATAATAGTAATAATACCAATAATAGTAATAATAACAATAATAATAATAATAATAATAATTGTAATAATAATAATAATAATAATTAATAATAATAGTAATAATAACAATAATAGTAATAATAACAATAATAGTAATAACAATAATAGTAATAATAATAATAGTAATAATTGTAATAGTAATAATTATAATAATGATAATAAAGATAATGATAGTAATTAATAATAGTAATGATAATGATTATAGAAATAATAATGATAATGATAACGATTATAATTGATAATGATATATCATTGAGAGAGGAGTGAGCTCTGGTGACATCCAAGATATCTACCGTCTGTCTAAAAGTGGTTTCCATGGAGTCCAGCAGGTAAATAAAACTTTTAGATATTAATTAGGAATGTTTCAATCAGATCAGATTTGGAAACGATACTGTTTTTATTCAAGAAATAACAGAAAAATTAGGTCCAGTGACCTTAACAGGGGAGGTCTCATAAACTACACAAGTTCAAATCAAATCAGTTATAAGTAATGAAGAGTTTAAAGAACTTAAAGGGGAATGATTACATTGTAATTATCAATTCTGTACTCCAAGGCCTTTAGCGCACACAGGAGTCATGTGTTATGTAGCAATTTTTATATTCGAAGACAAATCTCCAGTTAGAGAAATGATGAGATATTCTGACAGGTTGACGTGAGCGGGAACAGCAGAATCAGGGTTCTTAGTTTGATTTTGATCCCTGCCAGTTTCGCAGATACGCTGGAAAATTAGTCAGGAATAAACTCAGACTAAGACCTCTGTGTTGACTATTCCCACTCACGTCACTCTCAGAGAAACACTGATGCACTTTGTAACTTTTGTTATTCCACGTTTATATACATATATATATATATATATATATATATATATATATATATATATATATATATACATATATATATATATATATACATATATAATGTTTTTTTTTTAATGTCTCCTGTACCTTTCTTAGGTACTAGATAATTGGTTATGTATTTCCCTTCCGTAAAGAATCAAGTTATGCTTTGGTTTGGCAGCTCTTACAAGAGAAAAAAGACCTTTGTATATAAAAAAGCTATCTAGGGTAAACACTACAACTAAATAAAGACCGTGGCAATTAGATTAAAAGACATACGGTATTTCGATGGAATATGTATTGTGAACATTTAAAATATCATGAGGAAATCCCTGAGTGTGTTCTATGCTTCACCGTCCCCAAACGTGAAACCTCAAGTAACAATTCTTGGACAATTCCACAGATCTGTGGGATGACGAGTTGGACGACTGCCCGAGTTGCATTCGTGTCCACTTGTTCCTGTCTCAAGACTGGTGGAAAGAGAGAAAGAGAAACAGCCACTGGTTGTCACTTCTGATATAAGTGGAGGAAATATTGTAGAAATTGGATCCGGTTCAGAAACCACGTATCAACACCTCAGGGCTGAGCTTCAGGTGGGATTCGGAATATCAGTGGGATTTAGAGATGAGTGGCGGGGAAATGATTCTCCCACACCTCCTTCTACAAGACAAACACAAGATATCTATCGTTGGGCCCGGAATTATCACGTAATTGCTCTGTGGGTAACAAACTGAGAATCTATATACATATATACTTGTACCTTAACTTATACCTTAACTTCTTGTAAGCATTCTGCTGAAGAGGACTACAGATAGTAGTCGAAATATACAGTTTCCCTGTACTTCCGTCATTTTTTCTCCGATAGTGGGTTTATAGTGAACTTTTACATATGTGTTATAACATACCAATTTCCAATATGGAGACAAAGTTTAGGAGAATATTGAGACAATGGAGAGATCAGCGAAGGAAAGATTATGGAAGACAATAAGAGAGAGATATCGAAAGAAGAGCAAACTGAATTGAAAGATATTCCAGAAAACATGAAGAATAAAGCATGGAAACAGGTAGGACCAGTATCCAGAGGGGAGGATGGTGAGTGAAGAAATGATTCTGTTTGTTGGACGCCTAGGAATAGTAATTCTGGAAAAGATATTTCATTAGTAGTGGATTCCTATGGGTGATGGCTTGAATTGCATTTACCTATGATTTGTATATTATTTATGTATGCATAAATTTGTGTATATATGTACGTGCATACGCATGTGTGTATGCATGTATATATATATATATATATATATATATATATATATATATATATATATAAAAGAACATAAGAATAAAGGAGACTGCAAGAGACCATAAGGCCTAGACTAGGTAGCTTCGTATCCATCACCACCTGTCGTCCCCATCCATAAAGTTGTCTAATCGTTTTTTAAAACAACTGATAGTTTCAGCGCTTACTACATGGTTACTAAGTTTATTCCATTCATCGACCACTCTATTAGTAAACCAATTCTTGCCTATTTCCTTCTTAAATCTAAATTTGTCCAGTTTATACCCATTACTGCGAGTCCTGCCCTGTTGTTTTATTATGATGATTTTGTTTACATCTCCCTTGTTATAGCCTTTGATCCACTTGAACACTTCTCTTAGATCACCCCACACTCTGCGTCTTTCCAGAGAGTGTAAGTTTAGGTGTCTAAGCCTCTCTTCGTAAGGCAAATTTCCGAATCCATGTATCATTTTGGATCCGGTTCAGATATGATATATATATATATATATATATATATATATATATATATATATACATATATATATATGTGTGTGTGTGTGTGTTTGTGTGTGTGTATATATGTATATATATGTATATATGTGTATATATATATGTATATATATATTATATATCATATATATATATATATGTTATATATATACTCGTGTACATATATATATATATATATATATATATATATATAGAGAGAGAGAGAGAGAGAGAGAGAGAGATAGGGGAGAGAGTCAGAAGCGGGGGTTAGGAGTGAGATGAGAGAGAAATAGAGGAATGGAACACGTTGTGAAGGGCGCAGAGGAGGAACTGGCAAAGGCTCCGACTGAGTCACACAAAAAAGAAGGACGATGATTCGAAATTGAATTAAAGGCTTTGAGATCCTCCGACCCGGGCGCAGTGGGAGCGGCCTCCGCCGTGACCTGAGCAGACAGTGAGCTCAGGAGTCTGCGTGAAAGAGTCTGCCGGGAAGGAAGACACTAAGGGGGTTGCTGAGGTAGCTCAGGAGTCTGCGTGAAAGAGTCTGCCGGGAAGGAAGACACTAAGGGGGTTGCTAAGGAAGCTCAGGAGTCTGCGTGAAAGAGTCTGCCGGGAAAGAAGACACTAAGGGGGTTGCTGAGGTAGTTCAGGAGTCTGCGTGAAAGAGTCTGCCGGGAAGGAAGACACTAAGGGGGTTGCTGAGGTAGCTCAGGAGTCTGCGTGAAAGAGTCTGCCGGAAAGGAAGACACTAAGGGCGTTGCTGAAGTAGCTCAGGAGTCCGCGTGAAAGAGTCTGCCGGGAAAGAGGACACTAAGGGGGTTGCTGAGGTAGCTCAGGAGTCTGCGTGAAAGAGTCTGCCGAGAAAGAAAACACTAAGGGGGTTGCTGAAGCTACGTGAGACTATGAAAGACTGGAGTTTCACATGAGAAGAGGAGGTGTGTAGTATTTAGTGAAGAACAAGAACTAAACATTGAGGTTAGGAAGATGGATTTGACAAGGAAATAAGGGTGGATGAATGGTAGAGATTAAGGATATAAAATGAAAATGTCATAGTAAAGAGGGTATATAATAAAAAGAGATTTTGAGTTCAACATTCCGAAGCAAAAAAATACTGCGCACAATAAAAAAGAAAATATATTAACATGAAATATACAATAGTTTCAAAACAAAGATCAAAGGAAAAAGAAAAGAATTTTAACTCCGAGGTGATGTCAATATGGGCATAGACAACAATAATAGAAAAAATATCACCCGTTACATCAAGGTTTGATAAAGAAAGGTTACAAATCCTTCTCTGTAAAGAGGATGCCACAGAATTGAATAAGATAGCCTATAGACTACCAGAATAAAAGAAAAAAAGTCAGTACAAAAGGGATTAAATGCTTTGGATGAAGGAAGAGGACCAGGAGGAGCAGAGGAGGAGTAGGAGGAGTAGGAGGAAGAGAAGGAAGAGAATCAGGAAGAGGAGGAGGAGGACGAGGGGTAGGAGGATGGATTGCGAAACTAAAGTCTAACGAAGAAGGAACAATGGCACAGACGAAGATGGATTGTAAGAAATGGAGAGTCCAATTTAGGAGCAAAGTTAGAGATCGTGAAAGAACCTCTTGTAATATGATAGAAAGATCAGACAACTGGAACCAGTTGATAGTGTATGATTAAAAGAACTGGAAAACTGTCCATCAGAATTATAATGAGAGAATGTGCTTACAAAAGTGAGAATAAATATTATGTAGGTAAAGAAAGAGGTAATGTTTAATGGTTAGAGTTGACGTGCATATCCTTGGAATGTTGATGTTAGTGGTATGTATCTATTAGATACTACATTCTGTTCTTTCTACAAGCGCTGGCTGAGCGGGTTAGGGCGTCGTTCATTGCGGCGAAGTTCGAAGGGATGGCGGTTCGAATCCTGCCACCGGCGAAGTTGAACCAAAGACAAGGTTTATTAAATTCCACGCTACAAAGTTCTTTGTGAGAGGCACCGTCCTAGCCTTCCGATAGGAGGGAATTTGTGACGTTCAACCATATCACACATCGCTTGTAATTACCTCCAATGTTCTGGCTCTTTTTATTTATTTATTTATTTTAGAAGTTCAATATTTTGCGTATTACGGGGCAGTGATTTTTCATCTGTAAATATGTTGCAGTTTGTTGATGGTATTGTGAACTGCAGTATAAGCTTTCTCTTTTATATCAATCCTAGAATATTGTGTATAAATTGAAATTATTGCATTTCTATGTAGGCTACTCTATTTTTTCACACCATTCTTTAATATCTGGAATATATTCAATGTGTAATCCTTTTATCCTGGGATATATTTTAGTGTGAGTCTGTACTAATCTAAGTGTATGTTAAAGTATCGTGTGTGCTTACAAGTGTTTTGGAAGATCTTGGACATGTGTAGGGTCTTATTCTGCTTTCCATTTCACCAGATTTTAGTAGAAAAGAATAAATATAGTTGAGGAATATGGACATATGAGTCAACTTGGGCTTATTACAAAGTCATGGTACGAACGTCTTAGGGGCACAACGTCGGCGGAGGTAAAGTTTACGATGGACGACCATTTTCTTTGTGGTACACATTTTCAGGCAATCCATTTGCCTCTAATTCTCTCCCTATCACACGCCTCCGCTCCTCTCCCTCCATATCCCTCTCTCTCTCTCTCTCTCTCTCTCTCTCTCTCTCTCTCTCTCTCTCTCTCTCTCTCTCTCTATATATATATATATATATATATATATATATATATATATATATATATATATATATATATATATATATATATATATATATATATATCTCTATTACTCCCTCTCTTTCTCTCTCCCTCCTCTCTCTCTCCTTTTCCCTCTCTTTCAGAGTCAAATAATACCCATTAGGAGTTTTCATCTCTATTTTCAACCTATCGATCACGAGATAGGCCAGAACCACACTATGCCTCATGCAGATCTGCATGTAGCAGGTGGTGGTGTTGAATAATGAAGAAAGAATGCCAATTTTACAGATGCAATTCTTATATATATCATTGGATAGCCCCTATCACTCTGAGTATTTTGAACCTCATAAATAAGTACAACAAACTAATAGTAATGTCAGTGGCGATTTTTATTTATCTATTTATTCATTTATTTTATCTGTTTATTTATTTATTTATTATATTTGCGGCGGAGAATACCACAGCCGCACCTAATCTAAAAAATTTCATTTTTAATGCCACGGTTCAGATTAAGCGACAACTCTTCATATTATCAAGGCATGCATTACTTATTCTATATTCCTTACTATTGATGTTCCAAATACAGGGGTGCTGCTTCAAGAACTCTAAGATATTTAGTGTGGCTTCTTATCCACCCTATGGCTAGTAGAACTGGCCAAGAAGGAGAGCTTAACGCATACATCCTCACTCGACAAAGACTGAGGTGGCAATGGTGACATGTGCGCGGCCGTCAAATTGAGTCAGATC
>NC_134787.1:61256810-61276810 GCF_046742065.1 Oratosquilla oratoria
TATACAATAGTTTTGAAGCAAAGACCAAAGAAAAAAGAAAAGAATTTTAACTCCGAGGTGATGTCAATATGGGCAAAGACAACAATAATAGAAAAAATATCACCCGTTACATCAAGGTTTGATAAAGAAAGGTTACAAATCCTTCTCTGCAAAGAGGATGCCACAGAATTGAGTAAGATAGCCTATAGACTACCAGAATAAAAGAAAAAAAGTCAGTACAAAAGGGATTAAATGCTTTGGATGAAGGAAGAGGACCAGGAGGAGGAGAGGAGGAGGAGGAGGAGTAGGAGGAAGAGGAGGAAGAGAATCAGGAAGAGGAGGAGGAGGACGAGGGGTAGGAGGATGGATTGCGAAACTAAAGTCTAACGAAGAAGGAACAATGGCACAGACGAAGATGGATTGTAAGAAATGGAGAGTCCAATTTAGGAGCAAAGTTAGAGATCGTGAAAGAACCTCTTGTAATATGATAGAAAGATCATACAACTGGAACCAGTTGATAGTGTATGATTAAAAGAACTGGAAAACTGTCCATCAGAATTATAATGAGAGGATGTGCTTACAAAATTGAGAATAAATATTATGTAGGTAAAGAAAAAGGTAATGTTTAATGGTTAGAGTTGACGTGTATATCCTTGGAATGTTGATGTTAGTGGTATGTATCTATTAGATACTACATTTTGTTCTTTCTGCAAGCGCTGGCTGAACGGGTTAGGGCGTCGTTCATTGCGGCGAAGGTCGAAGGGATGGCGGTTCGAATACTGCCACCGGCGAAGTTGAACCAAAGGCATGGTTTATTAAATTCCACGCTACAAAGTTCTTTGTGAGAGGCACCGTCCTAGCCTTCCGATAGGAGGGAATTTGTGACGTTCAACCATATCACACATCGCTTGTAATTACCTCCAATGTTCTGGCTCTTTTTATTTATTTATTTATTTTAGAAGTTCAATATTTTGCGTATTACTGGGTAGTAAATATGTTGCAGTTTGTTAATGGTATTGTGAACTGCAGTATAAGCTTTCTCTTTTATATTAATCCTAGAATATTGTCTGTGAATTGAAATGATTGCATTTCTATTTACTCTATTTTTTCACACCATTCTTTAATATCTGGAATATATCAATGTGTAATAATCTTATCCTGGGGTGTATTTTAGTGTGAGTCTGTACTAATCTAAGTGTATATTAGAGTATCGTGTGTGCTTACAAGTGTTCTAGAAGATCTTGGACATGTGTAGGGTCTTATTCTGCTTTCCATTTCACCAGATTTTAGTAGAAAAGAATAAATATAGTTGAGGAATATGGACATATGAGTCAACTTGGGCTTATTACAAAGTCATGGTACGAACGTCTTAGGGGCACAACGTCGGCGGAGGTAAAGTTTACGATGGACGACCATTTTCTTTGTGGTACACATTTTCAGGCAATCCATTTGCCTCTAATTCTCTCCCCTATCACACGCCTCCGCTCCTCTCCCTTCATACCCCCCCTCTCTCTCTCTCTCTCTCTCTCTCTCTCTCTCTCTCTCTCTCTCTCTCTCTCTCTCTCTCTCTCTATCTATATATATATCTATCTATCTATCTATCTCTCTCTCTATTTCTCTCTCTCTCTTTCTCTCTCCCTCCTCTCTCTCTCCTTTTCCCTCTCTTTCAGAGTCAAATAATACCCATTAGGAGTTTTCATCTCTATTTTCAACCTATCGATCACGAGATAGGCCAGAACCACACTGTGCCTCATGCAGATCTGCATGTAGCAGGTGGTGGTGTTGAATAATGAAGAAAGAATGCCAATTTTACAGATGCAATTCTTATATATATCATTGGATAGCCCCTATCATTCTGAGTATTTTGAACCTCATAAATAAGTACAACAAACTAATAGTAATGTCAGTGGCGATTTTTATTTATCTATTTATTCATTTATTTTATCTATTTATCTATTTATTTATTATATTTGCGGTGGAGAATACCACAGCCGCACCTAATCTAAAAAATCTCATTTTTAATGCCACGGTTCAGATTAAGCGACAACTCTTTCTTCATATTATCAAGGCATGCATTACTTATTCTATATTCCTTACTATTGATGTTCCAAATACAGGGGTGCTGCTTCAAGAACTCTAAGATATTTAGTGTGGCTTCTTATCCACCCTATGGCTAGTAGAACTGGCCAAGAAGGAGAGCTTAACGCATACATCCTCACTCGACAAAGATTGAGGTGGCAATGGTGACATGTGCGCGGCCGTCAAATTGAGTCAGATCAAAACAGCTCAGCAATGCGCTGGCGGTGTTGAAAATCTCGATTCTCAACAGCGCCACTAACACCGCCATGGTCATGGGACGCAATGTGGACGAGGCCTTGAGCAAATATTCCAAGATCATTGAAAATCTCATACACATGCAAACAAACATATAAACAATTCTCATTTATCTAAAATCGCGTATACATACACAAACACAACCACCCAAATACATACACACGCATTCTCACACACCCACACACACACACACACACACACACACACACACACACACACACACACACACACACACACACACACACACACACACACACACACACACACAGAAATACACACATACACACGGAAACACACACACACACACACACACACACACACACACACACACACACACACACACACACACACACACACACACACACACACACACACACACACACGTACACACACACGCACACGAATACACATGGACATGCACACACACGCGGACACAAACACACACACACGCAAACACACATACCCATTAAACACACACACACACACTCACATACAAACACGCGCTTGCGCGCGTGCATGCACAAATATATATACACACATGCACACACACATATATATATACACATACACAAGTACACACACACGCACATACCCGCACATACACACACACGCACGCGCATCAATGAGTTTACATTCATACTCACACATATACAAGTACAAGATGAAGTATAGACATGTGTACCCTTGTCATTCCGACAGGCTCATTTTTCAGCCAAAATGTCGGGGAAAACATACAATATAAATATATATTTGCGGCTAAAAATCAACGTGGATATTGATTTGACAAGAAAGAACGATATCCATGTGTTAAAAATGGAGAGGAATATCGTAAAAATGTAAGATAGAGAGGGAGGAAAAGAGAAGGAATAAAAAATAAGAAGGGTATGGAATACGATTAAAACCTTAAAGGAAAGAACAAGTGTAAAACTTGAGATGAAAAATAATTTAAAAAATGGAAGGAGAGAAAGAGAATGTAAAATAAAAGTAGATCCAAAGAGAAGGATGATGTACTCGTAAGGTTATTCTGTTGAGCTTCTCAGATCTCCTGAGTACCCGTCTATTATCCTCATGTCACCTCATTCACTCCTCTATTGCTCCAATATCGACCCTCCTACAGGCGTCTATAGCATTTCAGCGCCGTTGATTGGGAGTCTGTGAGGCAGAATTCCCCTTATTTTCCGTGAAATGACTACTGTTGCCGCATCTGAGACCTCTCCATGATTGCAGGAGGTCTTACAAAGATGATCATTTTGTGTGTGAGGGCATAGATTCCTCACAACTTTTGTAACTCTGAATATAAAAGAACATAATCTAAATATGTTTATTTTCCTTCTGTTGAAGAGATAGGCCATGTTTGCAAACGGCATAGTGGTCTTCAAATTTATGAGAATTGTAAACTCTTCAACCAAGACTCTAGTATCAGTAAGACTACATCAAGACTCTTCGCAGTTTCTGGTACCCAAATAATATCTCTAACAATATCACATTCTTCTTTGTACTCATACCAACACTGAAGTTGACAGAATGAAATTCAACCGTTTATACTTTTTTTGCTGCTGATCCATAGCGTCAATACCCTAGTTATTTATCTTTGTCATATATCCCCAACAAGAATATCATGAAACATCTTTGTACTCAATACTGTTGTCCAATTTTTTTCCTTGTTGATAGTCCTCATCCTATTCCTGTATGGTACACTTTTGCAAGATGAATATCTGTCACTCCCCGTATTGATAAACGACTGGTACCCCTACGGATCAGAGTTAGGCAAAAATTATTTGTGATTAGAAACTAATCTCCGCTCAGAAAAGAATGCAGATTACTTTCAATTTCTACTATCTTTCACCATCTCTATGACTCTATCTTCAGTACGATATTATTCCCAAGTATACAAGTGGCTGACTATTGCTGACAGACTACTTTCTGTTGATACTTTCCTGTTAATTGTTCTCTTGAAGTTGATAACGGTTTGCCTTCCTTTACTGAATTATTTCCCTTTCCGCTTTAGATGTTTTTTCAAGGACCAGCGGTTAGCTGAAATTGACAGGAGTTGACCTACAAGAGGTTTCTCACTTCCCACCTCGTTGGAGTGGGATATTGGTGGTGAGTGAGTCAGTCGGTACGCTCAGTCTTTCCTTTGTTCCACGAAGAGCCTACGGAAGCCTCTTTCCTCTGACATTTGACCACAAATGATAGGGCTGAGACATTTTTAAAAAGGAATATCTGAGACAGGTACCTTGTACATGACTTCGAACTGGCATATTCTTCGTACTGTTTTTTCAAGAACGTTCCTTTGAGGTCACTGTTTCCTCTCTACCTCCCTTTCGTTCAAACTTATTTGGTGTACGAAGAAGCACATAAAGAAACGGAACTTAAAGAAATATCAGGATATTGAATATCTCCTGGTGGTAACCACAATGAAAGAACAGGAGTTCCTCCGAGATCAGATTTATCCTTTCAATTCGTCAATCAGTCAATTTAGGGCATACGCCAGGGTGCGCGTTACTTCACTCACACGTCGGCGCCAGTCCTCATGGTCTCTCCGAGCAAGCTTCCATGCAGACAACCTTCCATCCCACTCCAAACAACTCTCGTCTAGTCCACCGAGAATTGTCTCAAGTAAATAAAACTGTTTGACATCAGTCAAAAGAAAACTAGAACTACACCTCCATTTGGAATGGAGAGCAAATGAAACGGAAACTCAAAATGTGAAGAAAAGTCATGAAGAGAATATCCTGGAATAGTACGAGAAGAAAAAAAAAAAAAAAAAAAAAAAAAAAAGGAACAGGAGGGGAAAGGAGTGCAGGAGAAGAAAAATGACGAGAGAAGAACAAAACAAAAGAAGGGTGGGGAGATAAAGAAAACGGAAGGAGAGAAAATAATTTCTCCCAGGAGGACGATAACCACACCTTGGAATGATGAACGATCCTTTTCAGAATAAATCAATCATTATAAGCACGCAAGCAAAAGACTCTTTAATAAGGGACAAAACATTAAGAATATATATGAAGTTTTTTGCATAAAAACACAGGCAAACACGCGCGCGCACACACACACACACACACACACACACACACACACAGAGAGAGAGAGAGAGAGAGAGAGAGAGAGAGAGAATACACAGAACACACAAAGAGAGAGAGAGAGAGAGAGAATACACAGAGAGAACACACACACACACACACAGAATGCGAGAGAGAGAGAGAGAGAGAACACACACAGAATGAGAGAGGGGGGAGAGAGAGAAAGAGGGAGAAAGAGAGAGAGAGAGAAAGAGAGAGAGAGAGAGAACACACACACAGAAAACACACACACACACACACACACACGCACACATACAGTGACACACACACACACTACATTTTCATACAAACAAAAGGCCCTTTCCCCAAACCATCAATTCAATCTCACGAGCAGGTTGTATCGAAACTAGGAGGATTATAGTTTGACTTCAAAGAGTCCATAAGCTGAGTGGGGGAGAGGGAGAACATATATGATGACAAAGGGATTGATGCTCTGTTTGAAGAGGAAATTGATGGTTTAGGTGTCTTCCCACATGGAGAGAAATCCCCTCGAGTTAGTATTGTTTGTATGATTAATAAAGCTTTACTTCTATCATCCTATCTATTTCTGTTACCATAATCCGTATTAGGCTTCTGTCGTGTTTCTCCTACATGAAGCTCTTGTATTATAATGTAGCACTGTACATAATTTATACCAGTCTTTGTGAATTATTTCTCTCCCTTAATATACATTACACATTCTTACTCGCTACATTATCTGTCTTATCTCCCCTTTTAATTTTTTTTCCACATACCTCGTCCAATCACATTAATTTTCCATCTTTCATCTTTACCGTTGAACCTTGTATTTATTTATTTTTGCTCAATCATTTCTTCGTGTGAATCTTACGCTACCTCCCTTGCCGTGGTGATAATTTTGCTGTTGTCTTCCATACCTGGAGCTTCTTTGTATTACTCCTTCCACTATTTTTGGCAACGTCCACTTCCCTTATCAGATAACTTCCGTTCTTATTGTTCATCTTATTCTCCATTTCATTCTGGTTGCTCACCTCTTTCGCCCATCTCCTAAATAGTTTATTACTTCCTTTGAATTACTCAAAAATATCCTGTCATCATATCTCATCACCTTTGCACTGATATTGAATCTTCTTATTTAATTTCTACATTTCTGAAGGCCTACCCTGTTCTATTTTAATTTACCCCTCAGTAATAGTTTGTTTTCTTACATTTGCCTTTCTACCCTGTTCTATTCTAATTTACCCAACCCTACAATACACTGTCGGTGGTATTCTTAAAAAAAAAAAAATATATATATATATACATAAAATTCTTACGGTGTTATTCTTAAAAAATCTTTCCTTGTATAAATCTTTCCCTTCCAAGGATTTATATCAGATTTATATAAGGAAAGATTTTTTTTAGAATACCACCATATGTGGTTTCTCTCCTTCCAGTCCAATGAAAAAATATATAAAAATATTGACAGTAAAAATGTTCATACACGCAAGCATACACACACACGCGCAATCGCATGTACACAAACGGAGATGGGATCCAACAAGCGTTGTTCCTTTCCTGTATATTATAATTAGTTAAATACAATTATGTAAACACACACACACACACACACACACACACACACACACACACACACACACACACACACACACACACACACACACACACACACACACACACACACACACACACACACCAAAACACACACACACACAAAACATACACACACACACACACACACACACACACACACACACACACACACACACACACACACACACACACACACACACACACACACACACACACACCAAAACACACACACACACACACACCAAAAAAACATCACACACACAAAAAAAGGCAAACTTTTCATTTGTTTTTCCACGTTCACTTCTCTCTGAATGTTCCCTGTTCGTTTCCCCCATCTTCTCTCTTCCCCTTTACCCTATCAGTATTCCTTGGTATACTTTTCCCGGGATGCTGAATTGGCTAATCCCTTTGAAGTGTTTGCAGACCCTGCTGTGTTCGTTCCCATTTATTATACGAACTGCCAAGCGTTTTTATATACGTTTTTGTTTTTTCTTACTGTATGTCTTTGTAGAGCTTTTCTATAGGTGTTTAGGTGTTTATGAACCTAGAATTAAGAAGGTTTTATTAGTTATTAGATCTTCTTTGTTTTAGTATATAATCCGTCTCACCTTTCCAATGTGTTGTATAAATTCTTGATTCTTTTGCAAATATTTCTTTGAGTGATAAGATTTTTTTTTCAATCTTTGTATTGTTCCCATAAGGCTCAGTCGTTCGTTTCTTATTTTGTATCACAACTTCCTCTTTCTCATCATTATTTACAGTTGCCTGACATTCCTGTCCAGTTCATAATTCCTTTAAGTCGTTTTATTTTTCCATTTTTTTTATCCTCCCTCACTGTTGGTCAACGTTCTTGCACTCCGCCACTTTCGTCTTCCATTGTTCTTCTTGTTAAGTTCTGGTGAAGCCTTTTTTCATATAAAGAAGGTTATATGTCTTCGTTACAGTACTCTCTCTTTACATTATCCAGTCAAGTAACTTACACAAAATTTTTCTTCATTCTAATGTCACATATACCATTTTTTTTTTTTTTTTTTTTTTTTTTCTTTTTTTCTTTTACAATTTTCCCTGTTTTTCATTTTTCTGTGTTCTCGTCTACTTTGTTCGGCCTCTCAGTCGAACTCTTATTGAGTATCCAGAATTTCCTCACAACTTCAACATGTTTACGTCCAAAAGATCACTTTGCTTCCTACCGACCACAGGCATGAAATGCCTTCTCTCCAGCTAAAGTGTAAGTTTGTTTCTCGAAAACTTAAGATTACCGGGAAAAATCGAACGTCATTTATTTGCACTTTGTTGTTTACTCTGTCAACTGATTTCTATTAATCCACGTGTTATCTACATCTATACCTGGGACATAAACCCCCAACTCCATTATCACATTTCCATTTCTTTCTTATCTAGAATTTTTTTTTCTAGTTGAAAGCATTTTCTTCTCTTGGTTTCTTTTACGACCCTTCATTTATTCTACATTTGATATACTTGTTAACAGCTCTATTTCCAGACTCATATCCGTTTATATTACTTCATATCCTTCCAAAATTAATTTCTACCGCTTCTCTTGGGTAATTATCTCATGTTGAAATACACAGACACTTTAGCCTCTTCCATTTCATTCTGTGTATCTCATATTGGTACATACATACATACATACATACATACATACATACATACATACATACATACATACATACATACATACATACATACATACATACAAAAAGAAAAAGGGACAGAAATCACTCCCACCCATTCCATCCCCTACATATTCCACTCCCCTCCACCCTCCTCCCTCCCTCTCATCTTGGCACCTCCTGGTAATATAGCTAAATTGTATCCCTGAATCAATCAGGTACCTCATATTTCTCTTCCTCATTACTGTAACCTTAACATTCCGCTTTTCTATTTTTTTTATATTTGATCTTTCTTCACATATATTTACAAAAAAAACATCTCACTCTTCACTATAAAGGGAATTCCAGATATTCATTATTCGCATATTTCTAATTGTTTCTATTTAAGGAATACATACCGAGTATATACACGCCTAAAGCAAGTCCAGTAAAGGAATGTATTCTCTGTTGTACATTACCCAACTTGTAGAACACGATAGTAGAAATTACCTTGCAGTGATAACGTACAATAAAATTGACTATGGAGAAGCAGGTCATTTGGAAAGAAGCAAAGGTTGTACACTCGATATTTGGTCATAAAAGAGTGTTAGTATATTCTCTCAATTCCATCATCCCAATAATGACGCTCTACAGACCTCGCATAATATCATATGCTCTGCGCAAGGCTCTGTTATCCTATGTAATTAACACCATTGTTTTCATACCACATCCAGCAGATGGCCCGTGATCTAAAAAAAATAATAAATTTCTGTTGTACACCTGCATTAGAGTTAGTATTTACAACTAATCTTTCTCCGTTAGAGAACCCTTTTCTACCTACAGATTGGCAAAGTTGACAAAATAATCATCAGCCCTCCCCCCCCCATATGGTTATGAGAAACTCTTTGAATACTACCTGCCCACATAGTCTATACATACGCAAAAGCTTTATTGCCTTCTCGGGTTTGTTAGCCCTAAATTTACATTTGAATAAATAAAAAAAGGAGTGGGTCCCTTGTCTTCTAATTCCGCCTTATTTAGCCATCTTTTGCGGGAACGCTGTGATGGAATTCTTGTCCTCTGTCACAGTGTGCTGAGAAAAATAGAAAACGAGAGACTGAAATGTAGTGGAAAGGATTGATAATAAAAGTTAGAAGTGATCACCAATCTTTTCAGAGTTGGTATTAGTTTTCAACTATAAAGTTCTTTTGTTCGACTCTGGTCCGTAGAGGTGTAACTAAGGCTAATAAGCTGTTGCCTGCATGATATCTCAATTTTTTTTTAATATTCGTATTGGATCATATTTGTATATAACAAAATGATAATGCGAAACTTGACAGTATTTCATTTAGTGACCAGCCCTACTCTTCGTAATGAACACAAAAAGAGAATTATTTGAAAATGATATGTACATTTACTTCCATTTTCGTTGCTAATGTGTTTAATTTTTTTCTTTTAGAAACGCTTTGACAAAAACAGGAAAAAAATTCTTAGACCACGTTTTGTTATATATATATATATATATATATATATATATATATATATATATATGTATATATATATATATATGTATATATATATATATATATATATATATATATATATATATATATATATATTTCTCTCCATATTCAGTAATTGTTAACCTCTGGAAGCGCGAGTGGTGATGGGAAGGGGGAATCACAGATATGAACGGAAAGGTTTGAAGTTAGAATTAAAGAAAAACTGACACCTGGAATGAAAAAATATTTATCTATCTATCTATATACTAAATTTTTATTTGTTTGTTTTTATCTTATTTTATTTTTTAAGGGAGGTACCCAAGTCAAAAGGCAAGTATCCACTCCCACCCATTGTACTCCCACACACTCCACTCCCATCCACCACCCTTTCTTCCCTGTCCTTTTAGCTCCTCGTGGATAACGGGTCACCCCTGTATCCCACCCACTACCCTATGTCAGAAGCAATGCAACAAGACATAGCACATCCACAGCAAGGCCACTTCACTTAATCCGTAAACCCTCCTCCTCTTCGTCCCCTCACGCAGAAAAAGAGAATGGGAGAAATCCCTTCGAACTGCGTCAAAATATCATTCATACATAACCACCTCCTACCTCTACCGTCCCCTCCCTTCCTTGCAGCACAGCATCATCTGTACATAGCCATTCTCCACTCTCCCCTATCCCCTGCCTTCTACTTTCCTTGCTTAATAGACGTTCCCTTCTTGCTCAACGCCTCTTTTACCCCATCCATCCACCTCATCCTCGGTCGTCCCCTCAAGTTCACTCCCTTCATTTTACATCTTCACTTTTTGCCTATTTTATATTTTCTTTTGCTTTTTTTCTTCATATTTTTCTCTCGTCCTCCACGGCAACCAGTCCCTGAATTCTCGCTTCTTCTCTTCTACTACTTTCTTCACTTCATCATCCCACCACTCACTACTCTTACTTCTATTCTATCCCATCCTCCTTGTTCCATATACCATCTTTGCACACCTTATCGCTCCCTCTTTGAAATACCATCATTCCTCCTCCTCTCCTACCTCTACTCTATCTCTCACCACCACCTAGCTTCTCTCAGCTTCTCATGGTGCTCATGCTTCTTCTCTGTTTTATTCAAAAAGTTTACTCTAAGCACCCCTCTACCTTCCACCCTTTTCCTCTTTCTCCGCCATTCCTCCATTCTCAACTTATCTTCCACCAAAAATCATCTGATATTTCCCCACTGCCCTATGAACATGGACATCCAGAACTCTTCTTACTCTTTTCCTGGATACCACTACATACTTCATTAAATACCTTGTCAACCACTTGTCCATCCACTACCCTCTCCCATGTGTACTTATGCTTGGCCTTTATTCTACACACTGTGTTATCTATCATCAATTCTCAAAATATGTCTCCACCATCAACACCCTAATATGGTTTTACCTCGCACTCCTCACTTCCCAATCACTTCATCTCCTCAAGTTCACTCCCTCCATTTTGAGATCTCCCAAAATTACGACATTGACATTCCTTCCAAAACGCTCTAAACACTCAGTTAAACCTATCCAAACAAACACCCCTTTCCTTTACATTCTCCTCACTACCAGGCCTATATGCACTTACAAAGACGTACATTTCCCTTCCATTCTACCACACGCTTGCCTATCTCCTCACTTACTAGTAGAACCACCCCTTCCCTCCATCGTCGTCTCCTCGCTCCCGACATCCTCCTCACGACATTCCCAAACTCAAAATCACCTCTCCCTTTCAACTTAGTTTCACTTAATGCCAGTACTCCAATCTTCCTTCTCACAGGCATACTGCCTATCTCTTCCCTTTTACTCTCATCTGTACCACACCCAAGAACATTAAAAAACCCAAACTTTAGGTCTCTGTTTGAAAATTCCTCCCACACCCTCTTTCGCGTTGACTTTTCGTATGAATGTGTCCGCCAGAGTTACAGGTGCTTAACCCCATCGCTCCATCCGTTTTAGCTGAGGTGAACATGGAAGTAATTACTCAAATGGTACAGGACAGTATTAAGAAGGGGGGATACATAACATAGGAATAGTTGCATCAGTATCATCCTTTATCTATGAGTAGAGATTTCCTCTAACAAAGACAAACTGATGTGTAGCTATGGTCCGTAGGGGCGCCGCTGCATACTACTGCGCAAATTATAACGCGAAATAACATGCAGCCAATACCCCAGACGGGGAACGAAAAGTAATAATGCTATTATGATACGCAATTAGTTTTCATCATTCTCATTTCTGTATCCTTAACCTAATATTCTCCTCGTTATTTACAATTTCAGCTCAGCTGAATATTCAATATATGAATGCAAATATCGATTTACATATATCGTGTATACAGTACACATAATAGATAATATATTTAAGTGTCTACCTTATATGTACATATTTCACAAATCTTACGTTGTGACATCCAATTTATAAGGCAATATCAAACACAACAATTTAAAAAAAACCTGCCTCATATATTAATACATACATATAACAAGGCTTTTTTCCCCTTATAAGGGAGGTAGCCAAATAAGGGAGGTAGCTCATATATTAATAAAGACATAAAATACTTAAAGTTTAGTATATGTTTGCCATGCTCATGTCAATGTTTTTCAGTTGTTATGAATATTTCTTTTGATATTACATTATATTATCAGTACCATTACCTTAGATCTACAAATATTTACCCTTGTTGCTCTGCCATTAAACTCAAGTTTCTCCACTACACTGAATGTACACCATCATTATAATATGCAGCTACAATATATATATTGAAGTTAATAAGGATTCTCAGCGGATATTCACTAGGGTATATATTTATCACTTTTCGTGAGGAAGATGACCTGCATATGGTTATATGATCCTCACCGTAAAACAAAGAACTATTTGAATTGCCTACTTAGTCCATATATTTTTCATCACGAGCAATATAGAATCACTCAGATTGACAAAATATTGTTTATGTTAGAGTGAAGTTCAACTAATGTCGGATGTTGATGTATTCATACATTGATGAGCTGATGAAGATATATGTACATACATACGCACTCAAACACACACACACACACACACACACACACACACACACACACACACACACACACACACACACACACACACACACACACACATACACAAACACACAAAATTAGAATAATTATGTTGATTCCTTAGCTGAGGAATCGTCAAAACAGTGCTAGTAACGCTGAGGAAAGCCAAGCCTGACCTCTTCAAGAATAAATTCACTTCATATATATATATATATATATATATATATATATATATTATATACATATATATATATATGTATATATATATATATACACATGTACATACATATATATATATATATATATATATATATATATATATATGCAAAGTAGACCACTTGGAAAAAAGAAACTAACGAAGCAGAGCGCTTTCGTATATTACATCTTCAGTGCAACAAGTACATAGTGATAGGAATACATAGAAAATATATACATGATACAAAGGAACAAGGACAGTTTGAATAAGCGTAGCGACCAATTACCCCCTGGAGAGCGGAAGGTCATTGTCAATTATCTTAAGATGGTGGGGCGACATCAGGTCACAGTCGCTAGGGTCACTGTTTCTACTAATGATATAGGGCGACATTAGGTCAAATCGTTGGGTTACATTTTACCTGATATTATCTTACTAATTTCTTGACAAATGAAATTATCAAGTTTGTACAAGCCTTTATGTAGGTTGGTATTTTGATTACTGGTGGTATGAATCAAACTGCACTCTATTAAATTTCTTGCTATTATGTTGTTGGTATAATAGATTGCCTGGGCATTACCCCAATCAACTGGATGATTATTTAATTCAATATGCTTGAATATACCACTAGAATGATTGCCATCCCTAACATTTTTCTTGTGTTGTTCAATTCTAATGTTTAAGGGTTTGGCAGTTTGACCTATGTAAAATTGATTACACATTTTGCAAGGAATTTTATAAATGCATCCTTTTTTAATTTCAATACTATTGTTGATGAGTTTATGTTTTACTGTACTATCATGTTTAAAAACTACCTTTACGTTAAATCTTTTTAATAATTCTGTGATACTTAACAAATTTTCTTGAAATGGTAAAATTAAAACATTATGATAATTGAAAGGTGATTTAGGCTGAGGAGTTAAAAATTATTTCCTTGCAAAATTGTAAGCAATATCAAGGAATTGTTTAGGGTATTCTAATTCTAGCCCAATGTTAAAAACATTTCTGATTTCTTCATCAATAAATTCAGGACTACAAATACGAAAAGCTCTTAAATACATTGAGGCAAATACTGTACATTTAATATTATTTGTACAGTATTTGCCTCAATGTATTTATATATATATATATATGTATATATATATATATAAATATATATATATATGTATATATATATATATATATAACTAGGTAAATACAGACACACACACACACATATATATGTATATATATATATATATATATATATATAATATATATATATGTTTAAACTCACCACCCTACCACTCATATATATATGTATATATATGTATATATATATATATATATATATATATATATATATATATCGTATATACATATTTGTATTTTCTCATTCTCAGATTCTCACCCTCCTCCTGTTAGACAAATGTATAAGTCATTATGTCAGTATACCACATTATTTTCTTCACTCCTGCCTGTCCAGATACATACCACTCTTCTCCAACTACTGTAATGAAAGACCCGTCGATTGAAGGGTGCTTTCAACATTGGCGCTCAACCGCATCCGGGCTCTCCCCACCGATGTCTCTCCTCCCTGTGGATATTGTTGTTCTCCGATACTTTTGTGATATGATATGGTTTAACGTCACAAACTCCCCCCTATCGGTGTCCCTCACAGAGGACTTTGTAGTGTGAAATTTAAGTAACCATAACGCCCTTGGTTCAACTTCGCCGGTGGCAGGATTCGAACCGCCATCCCCTCGACCTTGGCCGCAAGTAACGACGCCCTAACCCGCTCAGTCAGCGAGCTTTCTATACTTTTAATATGGTTACATCATCTTACCTCTTCTCTTGCAACAAATTCCAACAATGGCATTGCGTTCAGTTCTCCTCTGGTATTCTCTTAGCATTTCAGATTTCGTCACTTTATGTATTAATCTGAGGATTTTCATTTTGTTTCTTGAATTTGGATATTGGGGGTTTGTTGTGTGTTTCCAGGCCTCCGATCCGTAACATTGGTTGCATTAGTTGCATTATGGTTTTATATATGGTAATCTTTAATCCGTTGGTACATTGTATAAGATTCACTCATATACTGTATATACTTATTCTTGAATATGTTTAATTTCATCCTCTTCCTTCCTGGTCAAAGTTAACTCCTAGACTTTTGAAAGCTTCCAATTATCTGTTATTTTCCCTCCCGCCTCCAGTTCGTGATTTTCTCTTTATCTACTTAGTGTCATTCATTCTCATTTTCTTATATTAAGTTTTAGACATTTTTCTTTTAAGAATTGGTGCCAGTTACTCAGCACATTAACCAGACCATTGGTGATGTATGATATAAGGGCAACATTGTCTACATAAGCGACAATGAGGATATATCCCCCTTGCGTCTTCAGTAGTCAATCCATGTATGAGATGATAAACAACAGAGAAATCACCAAACCTTGCCTCAGCCTTGTTGCTACTATATAACAATTTTCTTTATTTTGTGACAATTTTATCATGCTCTCTTAGGAATTATAGAGGTCTTTTATAGCACGTAATAGGATTGGATTTATATCATGATATAGGATTTGTAGTATAGGTATATACGTGTATGTATATATATATATATATATATATATATATAAATATGTATATATACATATATATGTATTCATGTATATATATATGTATATATATGTATATATATAATGTATATATGTGTGTGTGTGTGTGTATGTACGTATGTGTATATGTGTATATACGTATAAAGGTGACATTCATATTTCAATGAAAAGTACCAGCCGCTGTAATTTTTTTTCCTTCCTATTTTCCCAATATAAACCCTTTCTTCATATCTTTAGATTCTAATATAGCAATATCTATTCCAGATTAGACACTATATAGCGCTTACAGTTAAGTTTGTGGAAAATACAATTAATCTCCCTTATACCCCATTACGTTCATACAGCTCCCTTTACTTATATTCAGGGTACCTCAAGGCAATTTATTCAACAAAGCGAAAATTTTCTTCTATATACGACACACACACACACACACACACACACACACACACACACACACACACACACACACACACACACACACACACACACACACACACACACACACACACACACACACACACACACACACACACACACACACACACACACACACACACACACACACACACACACACACACATTTATTTTGTTTAGGAATTATGATGTCCTAACATCAGGTCTTTGCATTTTCACTTAAGCGTATAAGGATATCTTATTATAAATTGATACGAACTGTTCAATTTCAAATTGACATTATTATCAATTCAGTCTTGATTTTATTCTGTCATTTCTTATTTATCTTTACACAACTATTTAACGCCGTATTTCTGATTTATAGTCTCTAATTCTTTCTTATTTATAGAAGAAACCTCTAGTAGCGGTGGTTAATGATCCTTTCTATGTTTAGTGTGGCGGAATAGTAGATAGCGGGATTCGTGCGATGTGGACCTCGGTTCGAAGCTCGCGGCGACCGGGTTGATTATTTGAATTACATCGCTGCTACTAGCGAGAAACGAATGAAAGCTTCATTGCTGCCTCATACACGAGTTACGTCGGGTATCGTAGATATTGGACTCCAGGGATGTATTATCTCAGTCGCTTCGACACCTTGATGCTAGTATATGCATTAGGTTAACGATCCTATTGTATGATTACTGTTACGAAATGGTGGAGAGTGGAGTTCACGCTATGTGGACCTTGATTCGGAGCTCGCGAAGGCCAGGTTGATTATCTGAGCTACATCACTGCTACTAGCGGTTCTTTCCATTTTGTATATATATATATATATATATATATATATATATATATATATATATACATATATACATACACATATATATATATACATACGCATATATATATATATATATACATACGCATATATATATACATATACATACACATATACATATAATGCGTATGAACTGGACGTATGGATTATGGTTGCGCGCGTATTATGAAATAGAAATATCTACTTAAATGAAAGTTATAACAATGATTTTACGACGACAGCCTTAGCTAAAGATAGCTGTATTAGCAAATATAAATACAACAGTTGTGATGATAGGCAATAAGTATAGATTCCACAGTGGATAGCAATCATAAATATAGAGGTCATAAGGGGAACATTATGGCCCTCGAAATTAATGCCTTTGTTGCCCAGAATTGACATATCGTGAAATTGTAGCTAATGCAAGAGCATTTCAGTTAGATTACATGGAGCCCTTTTGACGTAATACACATATTAAGCGTATTTCCGGAAACCATCAGAACGCTATGAATAAATACATAACTATCCTAATGCGAACCTACAGGGAGTTTGCGGAGCACACAAAGTAAACAAACAGCCCGCGCACGCATGGCGTATGTAGTGAGCTAACATGAAGCAGTTGAAATTTACTGCAAATGTCAGCTTTCTGCTTCAGCATTCTCTGCGGTGAGTGAGAGGGAAGGCATAAGCTAAAGCAGAGGTGGTCTAGTCCAACGGGGGAACAATTCTGAACAAATGAAGCAAATTGATGGCACCTGAACGTCGTTTACAATGGGCACGTACTAGACATGTGATTCGTTCCAACTTACCACGACGACTGCCTTCCCATTTCACTTCCGCTCTATTCTATTCTCCATTCGAATGTTTGTTTCATTTTCTCCCTTCAAGAAAATTAGTTCTTCCTTCTTCTTCTTCTTCTTCCAATAATCACAGATTTTGTTATTTATATTATATCTATCGTAACTTGGCAGGAATTTCTTTTCAATATATCTTTTGTACGTTTTGTTTGGTTTCCTCAAATTCCGTTGAATTACAACTTGATATATATATTTTTTTTTGCGAGTGGGTGAATCTTAACACCATCATTTCAATAAATGTTAACATAGATTTTTATTTCTATTACATCATTGTCAAAAGATAAGATTGAACTATAATATCCCATTTTCTTAAAAAGTAAATACTCCGTCTTATGTTTGATTCTTTAAAATGATGTCTAATAGATATTCTCTTCTCCAGTTCTCAACAGACATGCAGTATTTCTCTTTTCTCCCCTTAGTTCCTTTTAGTTTGTTTCTCTTTCACTCTTTCTTTCTCTTTCTCTCTCTCTCTCTCTCTCTCTCTCTCTCTCTCTCTCTCTCTCTCTCTCTCTCTCTCTCTCTCTCTCTCTCTCTCTCTCTCTCTCTCTCTCTCTCTCACTCTCTATCTAACACACACACACACACACACACACACACACACACACACACACACACACACACACACACACACACACACACACACACACACACACACACACACACACACACTCTCTGAGCTCTCTTCCAGGAGGGAAATAGCTGTCGATCACGAGTCCAACACGTGATTCAAAGACCAAGTGAACACACACACACACACACACACACACACACACACACACACACACACACACACACACACACACACACACACACACACACACACACACACGCACGCACACACATATAAATGTATACAGTATATATATTTGTTCTCAGCGCGTTTTGAAAATAGATTTATTATCCCAACGACTCAATTCTTCTTCCAAAATGTTTTCTTTTCAACCAACTTTCATTTCAGGCTCCTTTAACCGACAAATCTCAGCCGACACATCCTTCTCGCAGTTCCCATCTCCTCAGTCATAACTCCCACCTTATAAATGATGACCTCATCTATGCCTTTTATTCCTCAAGTGGACAAATATTTGTCCCAACTTCCTCCCAAAAAAAAAAACATCCACTTCCCCCGTTCCCCAACTCCAACGCTCTCACCTTTCCCCCATCACCCCAGCCTGTTCTCGCTCATTCACACAGATCCACTTGCATATCCATTATGTGCCTGGATTAATATTAACGACATACTTTCACGCAAACTACGTGATTTCACCTAAACTGGACGCAGTTTGGCCCCACCAGTTACAGGACCATTACGACAGCTCGTGGAAAAGCAGCAATAAGGACAAATTGTACCTGTTAAAAGGCGCATTTTCCACCTTAACCAACCACGACCAATAGCCCCTAACCCCATCCTAAGTTGGGAACGTCACGTCACTTTACTAAGCATATTTCCTTCCCTCCCTACATCCCTCCCTTCCTCCCTCCCTCCCTTCCTCCCAGGCCTCCTTCTTCTATTCTTCATTTGCTATATCTTCCTCTTATCCTGTTATCATTCCTTCACTTCCTCTTTCGTCTCCTCTTTTTTTACAGCTCTTTTTCTCTTTTCTTCTCCTCTTACATACTTCTTTTCCTCTCCTCTCTTTTTTTCATCACAAATTTATTCTTCAGCACTCTTTTTTCATCACAAATTTATTCTTCAGCACTGTATTATCTCACTCCCGCCGTCTCTTCTTACTCTTATTTCCGAATATACTATGCTTGATATCAACATTTTCTCTATGCATATATCTATATTCAACATTTACTTATTTTACATTTGATTACCCAAATTATATCCTCTTATATTTTTCACAGTTCCTTCTATTTTATCATACTCATACTTCCATCATATCTACGTTCTTTGTTTTCCACCTTTTTTTTTCCCTGTTTTTTAATGCGCTTCAGAAATCTGATATAAGTGACTCTTTCCCTAAAAACAAAGCATCAGGTTATTTTTGGATGCAGGGAAATATGCTGCGTGTAATTAATAACT
>NC_134787.1:61279310-61281810 GCF_046742065.1 Oratosquilla oratoria
AATCGTAACATATTTCCATCTCAAAGTTTTGTCATATACAACGAATCTGTTTTCGATCGTTTAACCAATTACTTGTCCAACTTAATAGGCTATCATTTATTCCGTGTGAAGCTAATTTAGTAAGTAGTCTTTTGTGGGGGACAGTATCAAAAGCTTTTGCAAAGTCTAGATATATTAATTCTATAATGTTTCTTTTGTCATAATTCAAGATGACTGTGTTGTAGAATTCAAGTCAACGCAAGAACGTTTCCGTCTGAATCCATGCTGGCTATCATTTATCAATCAGTTACTTTCTAAATGGTGTTCGATGATATATATGATGATAGTTTCCATCATGTATCCTACGACTAAAGTCAAGCTTATAGGCCTCTAGTTATTATTTTTTCGTCACCTTTTTTGAATATGGGAGTAACGTTAGCCAGCTTCCATTCTCTTGGGACACCTCCGAATATGATGGATTTCTTGAAAATAGTTTCTAATGGAACAATAATTTCATTTTCCATTTCCTTTAATATTCTTGGATGCCAACCATCAGGCCCTGATGTTTTATTAACTTTGAGTTTTTCTATACAACTTTTAATTTTTTCTTTTGTTATATTTACCATAGTGAGTATGTTTACCGTAGACTTTTCATTGGTTTCAGTTTGGAGTTCACTTTCAGGTGTTTCGTTTACGAATACTGAGTTAAATAGTTGTCTAACATATCACATAGTCCTTCATTTGAATATTCAAGTTGACCGTCAGCAGATAATAGTGGGCCAATGTGATTCTTTGAGGTTCTCTTTGGATTTATCAGCGATATTTTTATTTCGTATTGTCATTGTTGTTTTTTATTGTCTTTTTTCAATCTCTCTGTATTATTACATAACTTTGATAGTCATTAGGTGCACCAGAGCATTTGTATTTCTTATAAGCCTGTTTCTTTTTAGCAATACTTTACTCAGTTTCTTTGTCAAGCCATTTTGGGCAAGCCTGACTTGGAGGGGCGTCTGTCCTTAAACGGGATGTAAGTATGAATCATCTTAGGGTATTTTAAAATATTACCAGCATCTGATCTACAGATGTTTCATTTAATGTTGTCTCTCAATCTGTAAGATGAAGCTCCTGACGTAGTCCTATGAACTAAGCTTTACTGAAACTGGGTATTTTAGATACACAAGTATCTATTCTAAACATTTTTAGCAGTTTGCATCCAACTTAGTTGTGATCACTACTTGCAATTGTTTCACCAAATTCTATATCAGTTATTATGTTTTCTCGGCTAGTGCTCTATAGATCGAGTAAATTTCCATGTCTTGTGGGCTCTTTTCCATGCTGAACTAAGTAATTGTCACCGGAAAAGTCTACCAAGCGACTACCTATATGACCATGTTCAAGGGTCATCCAGTCAATGTCAGTAAAATTGAAATCACCCACTATCAATAAGTCCGGGTTGCAGAAACTAGACAGTTCTTGAAACAACAGTTTGTCGTCTACTAATGATAATGTTTTTGGCCTATATATTACACCTACATTCATCTTTTGTCCATTTGTTTGGGTTAATTCTACCCACAAACTATCATATGCATCCTGTTTCATTTTCTCTAAAACACAGGCAAGGAAATAGCTTTTAACGTACAAAAGAATACCCCCACCTTCATTGTGGTTTCTTTCCTGATGAAAAGATTCTTAGAATCAAATAGAAGTTTAGTGCAAGTCCTGTAAAAGGTTAGCTCATTAACTTGTATTATATTTCTTATTTCTTATCATTCTTCCATTATTTTCATAAACATTTTGTATTCTGGTCAACTAGGAAATTACAAATACACACAACCGATGCTCTACAATAACATTTGTATGAAGAATCCTTAGTACAAAACTTAGAGCAAGACTTGTTTTTGTTCTCGTTCATCTTCATGTATTTGTCACAATGTACAAACATATATAGCTTTCCTTTATCCTCAAACTTGAGTACACATAGGACTACATTTTAGTGAAACTCCCCCTGCCAGCTCATTTAATTAAAATCTTTTTTGCATTTTAATGTTGCCCTTTAATCTCCTCCAATGACGTACATCTCCGCTAACTTCCCTGGGGACACTTTTCATTAACCTTCTTCGCAGCCCACTAAATCTAACTTTCACAGTAATCCTACACCTCCCATCATCTCAGAGTTCCTTCCTCCCTCGCTCTCTTCGTCTTTAACACTCCCTTCTCTACCTCTCCCATCAACTTCACCTACTCTCTCTCTCTCTCTCTATCTCTCTCTCTCTCTCTCTCTCTCTCTCTCTCTCTCTCTCTCTCTCTCTCTCTCTCTCTCTCTCTCTCTCTCTCTTTCTGTGTGTGTGAGAGATAGATAGATTCTGGGTGTGTGTATGTGTGTGTGTGTTTGTGTTTGTGTTTGTGTTTGTGTAAGTCCTCTTCTTTCATGGCTGAGTTTGTTCTCCCACTCTTATTCCGAGTTGTTTTCGCTGACCTTTGTGAAACCAGTCAGTTTCTACCCCAAATCTTTTTCGTCCTT
>NC_134787.1:61286810-61294310 GCF_046742065.1 Oratosquilla oratoria
TCTAGACGCACGAGCGACCCTAAACCCATAACCTAAAACATGAGACCTCTAAAGCATTTCCATTGCTATTTCCGGATGGTTCCTTCGACCACTTTTCGTCGGTTTCGGAATAGGAACTTAAACATCAAAGGTAGGCTTGCAGATCGAAACGTTGATTTGAAATATCATTTCCAAATTTTACTCGAAAGATATCTTGATTTTTTTTTTCTTATTTCTTTCTTGCCCGATTTTGGAGATTAAGTGAAACTGATAAAATACACGCTCAACTTTTACGTAGTTTAAAACTTATATTTTTGCCTCATGCAAGTTAACTCAAGGATGTCTCTCTCTCTCTAGATAGGAATAGAGCAGGAGATAGTTTTGTGAATATTAATCTTACAAGTTTAAGAAGATAGGTAATAGCACCTACATTGGTTAAGTATAAATAATCATCTTATCCCGCTCTAAGTTTGGTGTTCTACGTTACCCTATAACATAGTTGTTAATTTCATATCAATCAATATGTGTAGGCAGATAAAGAAAGAAATAGAAAAGAAGATTGTGGGAGAAATTATGAGCATGTGGAGGTGGCATTAGGTGGAAAGAAGAGTAAAAGAAATGGAAAGGTTTAGAAAAGACTCGGAAATTACTCCTAGAAAGAAAAGTAAAATGACAAACAATCAGTTGACCGGGTGAAAATAGGGTAACAGGAAGGGGAGAAAAATGGGAAAGAAAAGAAAATATAATATTAGAAATAGGAATGAGGATAATAAAAAGAGGATGAAGGAATGGAAAAATGGTATAAAAGGAATACAATAAACAGGAGACGAATCCTGTGAAGTAATGTTCAATTTAAATCTACCTCCGGTGCGCTTTAGTACATAGAGCCTGTTGAGATCGTACATAGACATGCTGCATATTCAAATCACATAAGGGACTACTTACAATATGTCCTGTAAACGTGGCCAACTATGCAAAAGTGTTTCCCACTATACATTATACAATCACACCATTGCATAAGTCACACAATGACTTGGGATTCGCCCCCTCTAGTCTATTCAAATCACATAAGGGACTACTTACAATATGTCCTGTAAACGTGGCCAACTATGCAAAAGTGTTTCCCACTATACATTATACAATCACACCATTCCACAAGTCACACAATGACTTGGGAATCGCCCCCTCTAGTCTGTTGTGAGTTGTTATACATTTCTTGTTTTGTCTGAGATTATCCATAGAAAATACATTATTGTGTTAAGTTAATTAACATCACAGTATTCTTAAAATCTACTTCTATATATTTAAGGTTAAAGGAAGAATTGATAACGGAAATTGTTCTGTGAATAAAAACTGACATATATGAAGGTAAGCCGGGTTGTTGAAAGCATTTAAAAGTCTATGAGGAATGCCACGTATGAGGAATGAATTTAATGGAAAACCAGGCTGGGAAAACATTGAAATAAGAGTACAAAACGGAAATTGAATTTTATTATGAACTGGGGGGGAAAGATAGAAAAACGAACAAGCGACGAGGGTTTTTTATAGTCAAATGAGAATGTTGAAATGTAAAGTCAAACGAGGCGAATAAATTGGAGTATAATAAGAAAGGTCATGTGATATTTTTTGTCTGCAATAGCTACTGCTTTTCTCTGTTATATTGCTTCGAGAGATTGAGTCGTGGAAATGATAAAGAAGACATTGAAGGAAGATGCCAGAACGGGGAAGTAGTTCAAAATATATATTTCGTTTTTTGGAAATTAGGTCATAAATGAATGTTAAATCACTTGGTCCGAAGGGATCTAATGCCCCTAAGACCACAGATGCATAAGATATGAAGTCTGTATCTCATATAAGAAGAAAGATCCGTCATGATAATCAAAGGTGAAAAAAGAATAATGAAGAATTGCAGAGAAAGATCAAAGAAATAAAAAGCGAGAAAGGCTAGAATGATGATGGAGGTGGGATGTAACAGGACTATGAATGAATCGATAACAGACTACAAATGAGTATCACAAGTTTTCTTCGGATGATGAATTCGCAAGGAACATTAGGAGCTTGGGAAGTAGAAAAAAAAAAAAACGAAATACACCACAAAAGGAAAAAAATTAAGTTAAATGAAAAATGGTGCATCCTTGAATTCACAAAAGAAGGATGAGGTAGAACCTTGCCTATCTGTCGCCATGCAGATATAAATGTCTTAGAGTGAATGAAAAAAAGAGAAAAAAAATAATTCTGAGTTTTAAAAGACCACGAAGAAGGAAAAAATAAATACTAAGAAAAAATAGCGATCAGCGTGCTAAGAATTAAAAAAAAAAATAGTAAAAAGTAAGGTGGCTGAAAGTAACTGGTTGAATATATTTTAGATAAAGTACTTGAAAAGTGTGTTATATGTACAAGAATGGGTAGACAAAGAAATATAGAGAAGAGGCAAAGAACGATCGTTGGAAGGAGGCCGTGTAACAGGAGCTGAAACGGGAGTGTTCATCTGCTTTATGCGTAAACAAAGAATGAATGAGGAATGACTATGGAAAACAACGTGAAAAACAGAAGTAGAATCAACTAGAGAGAAAGACCTAGAATTGGAAGTGATTACAGATAGCATTTCAGCAAAACGAAGGAGAGTGTAAGGAAGAAGAATGTGTGAGATTGTGAATGTACGAGTACGAGTGAATGACGCATCCGTTCTGTAGATGAGTGAACGAGAAGCCGAAAGGTATATATGGGGACGGAGGACGGGGGTCGGGGACCTGGGGCCGGGAGCCGGGGGCCAGGAGCCGTGGGTCGGGAGCCGGAGGCCGGGGGCCGGGAGCCGGGGGCCGGGGGCCGGGAGCCGGGGGGCCGGCGGCCGGGAGCCGGGGGCTGGGGGCCGGGGGCCGGGGGCCGGGGGCCGGGAGCCGGGGGCCGGGAGCCAGGGGCCGGGAGCCGGGAGCCGGGAGCCGGGGGCCAGGGGCCGGGAGCCAGGGGCCGGGAGCCGGGGGCCGGGAGCCGGGGGCCGGGAGCCGGGAGCCGGGGGCCGGGGGCCGGGAGCCGGGAGCCGGGGGCCGGGAGCCGGGGGCCGGGAGCCGGGGGCCGGGAGCCGGGAGCCGGGGGCCGGGGGCCGGGAGCCGGGGGCCGGGAGCCGGGGGCCGGGAGCCGGGGGCCGGGAGCCGGGAGCCGAGGGCCGGGCGCCGGGGGCCGGGAGCCGGGTGCCGGGGGCCGGGGGTCGGGAGGCGAGGCTTCGTATGATGAAGAGGTTGAGGTGAACCAGCTTCGAATTGTCTGGCCCTGTAGTGGATGAGCTGTGATTCGCTACATTGATTTTGACCTAGTCAGTGTAGAGTGGGAAGGCGATACTTCAACCCCGAGATGCTGAAGTTGGATTAATAGTGTGAATGGGTCTTTGTGTGTGTGTGTGTGTGTGTGTGTGTGTGTGTGTGTGTGTGTGTGTGTGTGTGTGTGTGTGTGTGTGTGTGTGTGTGTGTGTGTGTGTGTGTGTGTGTGTGTGTGTGTGTTTCTCTCTCTCTCTCTCTCTCTCTCTCTCTCTCTCTCTTTCTCTCTTTCTTTTGTTGGGGAGCTTGCTTCGGCTGCTCCCTTCAAGTAACATTGAATGTCCGAGTTTGATGTTCTTGTATCGCATATATTGCTTACGCTCTGAAAATTATTACCCAAATACATATCTTTAGGAGTCACTGGTTTTATATACAATAGATTAAGTACTTATTGCTTGAAACGGAATGAATATGAACTGAAATAGGAGAGTCACATGTAGGAAAACTTTCCGCTTTTGTATTTAACCCTTTGCTATGACCTGTGTGTGTGTGTGTGTGTGTGTGTGTGTGTGTGTGTGTGTGTGTGTGTGTGTGTGTGTGTGTGTGTTTGTGTGCGTGTGTGTGAGCGCGTGTTTGTATCTATATGTTTCTGTGTGTGTATGCCTTTGAATGTGTAAGCTTGTAGATATATTTATACTTCACCTTAGGGAAGGGGGTGAACATAAATAGAAGGTTCATAAGCTTTAGACTACCTTAAGAAGTCGCGTGCGAACACTCCTAAATGAAAACCCGAAAGCGGATTCTTGAACAAACTTTGTGTACTTTTTTCTTGCGTGAGTGAGGCAATGATTCATTACATCAAAAGAAACTAATTGTGATGAGAGAGGGGAAGGTTCCGCCTTCAGTCGACCACAAAGGGTGACCGCTGTGAGAAGAAGTAAGGATAAGAAATTTCATAAAATTTTCTGCAAAGAAGAAATGGTAATAATTACCAAGACAAATTAATGCCAGATATCCTTGAAAGGCGCCTAGGGAGGTCATGACTTTCAATAACAGAAATGGTGATTATATTGTTTTCGAGAGATGAAATGAGTAAGGTGCTGTAATGTTTGCCATTTATTTTATGTTAGTTATTTGTTTGCTATTATTTGTCTGTTTGTTTATCATTATTTCCTTGATTATCATTTATTATCATTTACTAGTCAATCTATTATTATTTACTATTTATCTGTTTGCTTATTATTTAACTTTACATATTTATTTGTTTAATTATTTTATCCATTATTATTTATATTATTATAATTTTGTTTGCTTATTTATTTATTTATCATTACTATTATATATTTATTTGTCTATTTATTTATTTATCTATTTTTTGCATTCGACCCAGTTAAGGACCAAAAGGTCTCCTGTCGGCATGCTCCTCCTTTGTAATCCTTTGTAAAAACTCCTCCTTCTCTGCTTTAGATTCTGTGTTCATATTTTCATTACCCCATTAAGGCTTTATTTATGGCAGAACGACAGAGGAAGGTAATTGTGACAGAAAAATGCTGGACGATCGCAAAGAACGATAAACTGGAGGAATTGTTGTTGCGTTTGGATAATAGATTAAAGTCTGGTCAGCAAAAATAAAAAAAACTACAAGAGACGAAGGTCGAAAGAAGAACTTGATGGAAGATTGCAAATAACAAAAACTAAAGGAAGCGATATTGAGGTTAGATGGTGGATTGATTCCTGTGTAGCAAAATTGAATAGAGGAGATTGACTAGTTCAATTCAAGCGATAGAACACTGGCACATGATATTTGTGCCTCTTGCACCTTAACTTACACTCTCTGGAAAGACGCAGAGTGCGGGGTGATCTAATAGAGGTGTTCAAGTGGATCAAAGGCTTCAACAAGGGTGATGCAAATAAGGTCATCATATTAAAACAACAGGGCAGGACTCGCATAAATGGATTTAAACTGGACAAATTTAGATTTGAAAAGGAAATAGGCAAGAATTGGTTTACTAATAGGGTGGTCGACGAATGGAATAAACTTAGTAACCATGTAGTAAGCGCTGAAACTATCAGTTGTTTTAAGAAACGATTAGAAAACTTTATGGATGGGGATGACAGGTGGTGATGGATACGGAGCTGCCTAGTGTAGGCCTTATGGTCTCTTGCAGTCTCCTTCATTCTTATGTTCTTCTGTTTACCGTGTCAAAATATCATCCACTCCTTTACATGTCTACTTACCTCCAAATATGAAACACTTATCTTTTATTTTATTATTTAAGCAGTGATATTTAAAAAAGATTAACTATCTTACATGCTATATACATTGTATAATCTGTAGAAGTATAGTTTGTAGAAAGAGAAGTATTCCAACAAATTTAGTCAAAAAATCTGTGGTGATAGTTTCTCTCAAGCTCCACTCTGAGATACGAGATAGGACGAACGGCCAAAGACAGGATGAGACGAGAAGCTGAAGTTAAGATCTGAGAGAGAGAGACGGATGATAGGTAACGTGAGTGACAAGGTTAAGATGGAGTGAATGAAGTTAAGGCCAAAGTCTTACCAAGCCAGGAGGATCAAGGTTCATGAAGAATAGAATATGAAATAATGATGCATACTAAAACAGAGAAGATTGGCTGTAGAGAGAGATGAAAGATCAAGGTTCACTAAGAAAAGAATATGAATTAATGATGCATACTACTATAGAGAGAGAGGGAAGATCAAGGTTCATGAAGAATAGAATATGAATTAATAATACATACTAAAGCAGAGAAGGTTGGCTATAGGGAGAGATAGAAGATCAAGGTTTATGTAGAATATGAATTAATGATACATAAGAAAGCAGAGAAGATTGGCTATAGAGAGGGAAGATCAAGGTTCATAGAGAATAGAATATGAATTAATAATACATAGTAAAGCAGAGAAGATTGGCTATAGAGAGATATAGAAGATCAAGATTCATGAAGAATAGAATATGAATTCATGATACATATTAAGACAGAGAAGATTGGCTATAGAGATAGATGGAATATCAAGGTTCATGGAGAATAGAATATGAATTAGATCAGGGTTCACGAAGAATAGAATAAGAATTAATTATACATACTAAATTAGAGAAGATTGGCTATAGAGACATATAGAAGATCAAGGTTCATGAAGAATAGAATATGAATTCATGATACATATTAAGACAGAGAAGATTGGCTATAGAGAGAGATGGAATAACAAGGTTCATGGAGAATAGAATATGAATTAGATCAGGGTTCACGAAGAATAGAATAAGAATTAATTATACATACTAAATTAGAGAAGATTGGCTATAGAGAGAGACAGAAGATGAAGATTCATGTAGAATTTGAATTAATGATACATACTAAGACAGAGAAGATTGGCTATAGAGAGAAATGGAATATCAAGGTTCATGAACAATAGAATATGAATTAATGATACATATTAAAGCAGAGAAGACTGGCTATAGAGAGAGATGGAAGATCAAGGTTCATGAAGAATAGAATATGAATTAATAATACATACTAAAGGAGAAAAGATTGGCTGTAGAGAGAGATGGAAGATCAAGGTTCACGAAGAATAGAATATGAATCAATAATACATACTAAAATGTTTTAAATAACCCACTGTCGGAGAAACAAAGCAAAAGAAATAAACGAACTGTATATTTCGACCACTACTGTGGTCCTCTTCAGCAAATGAAGAGGACCACAGTAGTGGTCGAAATATACAGTTCGTCTGTTTCTTTTGCTTTGTTTCTCCGACAGTGGGTTATTTAAAACATTTTACTAAATGTGCTACTACATTTTCGTCTTGTGATACTAAAGCAGAAAAGATTGGCTAAAGAGAGAGATGGAAGATCAAGATTCACGAAGAATAGAATATGAATCAATGATACATACTAAGACAGAGAAGATTAGCTATAGAGAGAGATGGAAGATCAAGGTTAATGAAGAATAGAATATAAATTAATGATACATACTAAAGCAGAAAAGATTGGCTAAAGAGAGAGATGGAAGATCAAGATTCACGAAGAATAGAATATGAATCAATGATACATACTAAGACAGAGAAGATTAGCTATAGAGAGAGATGGAAGATCAAGGTTAATGAAGAACAGAATATGAATTAATGATACATACTAAAGTAGAGAAAATTGGCTATAGAGAGAGATAGAAGATCAAGGTTCATATAGAATATATATCAATGATACATAAGAAAGCAGAGAAGATTAGCTATAGAGAGAGATGGAAGATTAAGGTTC
>NC_134787.1:61299310-61314310 GCF_046742065.1 Oratosquilla oratoria
TATGTAGTTTGATGGAAGTATATTCGGAAACTGAGACACTGTCAGTCTGAGGGCTCAAACCTAACCTGTAAGTAAAAATGGACAGTGACAACAAACTCAATTTCTTATATATGTATACTCGAGTTACATAGGTATATACGAATTTTATAATCAACCCATCTCCGCCATGATTAGCCATTGGCAATATGTACCCATTTGGTTAATAAGATGAATATATATGTCAGTATATATGTGTGTGTATATATATATATATACATATATATATATATATACATATATATATATATATATATATATATATATATATATATATATATATATATATATATATACATATATGCTAATAAGAACACGGGTACGTGTTTTCACTTATGCAAAGTAGAGCATTTGGAAAAAAGAAACTAACAATATAACGTATATCATATCCAGTGCAAAAAGTACATGGAGTACTTTTCGCACTGAAGATGTAATACACGAAAGCGCTCTGCTTCGTTGGTTTCTTTTTTTTCAGGTGGTCTACTTTGCATATATATATATATATATATATATATATATATATATATAAAAATAAACAAACACATATGAAAAATATATATATATATATATATATATATATATATATATATATATATATATATATATATATATATATATATATATGAGAGAGTGATAGGTGGGGAAGGGTAAACGAAGATGGGCTCTAGAGTACGTCCTAGCTTTTCGGTCTCTATGACCTTCTTCCGAAGAAGGTCATAGAGACCGAAACGTTAGGACAATAAACCTATTCTAAAGCTCATCTTCGTTTACTCTTCCCCACCTATCACTCATTTGTCTCAAACAATTTATATATATATATATATATATATATATATATATATATATATATATATATATATATATATATATATATATATAAACAAATTCGGAGTAGCTACATCGATTCCCCACAACCAGAAGATCTGTGGTTTTCAAACCGTAGTGTTAAGAAATTAAGCTTTGAATCGCTAAACGAGAGTAACAAGGTTTGATTTAAACACCGTCAAGATACATCTTCTATATAAGCAATAATAATGACTAATCACCATAATATAACATTTCTAGCTTCGTCTTATCCATATATTTTGAAGCTAATTTGATTGCTGAGACTATTTTTCAGGCATTTCATCTGGAAATTAAAGTTTTGATAAACGTTAAGAACCTGAACGATAAATCATTGAAGGGTATAATAATATATCTTCTGCTCATAGTGTAACTTCACGGAAGTCTAGTGTTATGGGCTGTCAAATTGTACTGAAGGAAGATCGCATCAGTAGGACCTAAACTCTCACAGCACATGCAAGAATAAACTTCAAACTTATGCGGTAAAAGTCAGGCAATACAAACTTGGGTACCGTTTCTGCCCGCTTCCTTGGCATCTGAACGTATGCAAAGGTATTCCTGCGGATATACACACAAAAGGAAATATTTTGCAATAACCAGAGTTTCTATCCTTGGAGACAATATCTCATCAAAGAGATGAAACCAAGGAGGTACAACAGGAGTAATTTGAGGAGGATAGAAGAAAAAAAAATAGAAATTGATAATGACCAGCAATTATGTCTGTATGAAGATCAGTCGTCCATCAACAAAGAAATTGAATACCATCCAAATCCGTTTTATTTTGATATCATGTTTGATAGTACAAAGTCCTTTTCAGGACAAACCAATTGACTTTAAAGGACGAACCACGTAAAGAAACGTATATGCAATGCTGGGCGCGTTCCTATGTGCGTTCCTAGTTGCGTTTCTCGGTGTCCTGACTATGCATGTGTCAGTCAGGACACTGAGGAACGCACATAGGAACGAATCGGGGAACGCGCCCAGTTCTGCATTTATGTAACGTTAGTTACTATCAAACGGGATGCCGATGCAGACGCATTAATGTCATCTACATAAGTCTTATGTATTTCTCATGTAGAATATTGTGCACATGTTTGAAACATGTGGAACACCTGCACAATACTAAAGGAGAACCTGTCTAGTCATGTTTCTCCATGGACGTTTTTTTTTTTTTTTTTTTTTTTTTTTTTTTTTTTTTTTTTTTTTTTTTTTTTTTTTTTTTTTTTTTTTTTTTTTTTTTTTTTTTTTTTTTTTTTTTTTTTTTTTTTTTATGAAGCTACGAGGATGAAATTGACGGAGTCCCAGACAATAGAGGTTACGAAAGAGAGCTGAAGAAGAACTAATCAAGTAGATCAACAAAGGCTCATATAAATTAAGGAGTTGTTTCGACAAGATTTTTACTTTTTACCTTTTATTCTTATACAAATTTCATTTATTACCACGCCATGAACCCTCGATCAGACTTTTTAGTGGATTAAGAACCATGATAACGAAGGAAAGGTAATAAGGTCCTGATCACGCTATCTGTCTGAACCGAGGCGGCTCAATTACAATGCAAGTCAATGGAGATGTTCACACACAATCGCGCAGTTTTTCCATTACCGTTGCGGTTTCCGCTGAGTGCAGATAATGTGAACAGAGCTTAAGATATACTGCTGTGGGTGGTAATGGTGAGAATATATGTATATGGTGTATAAGAAGGAGAGGTACGTGATAGTTGGAATAGAGATGTTTTCGTTTAGTAGATACAATGCATTATGAGTAACTGGCTGAATGTTGCAGAAAATTTACATGAAACTATTGCATGTTGTTGGTATAAACCAGCGTTTCTCAACCTTTTGCCCTTGCGTAACCTTTAATGTAAATTGCATGTGTCAAGGAACCCCTGCGCAAAAAAAAACAAAAAAAAACACATATACCATATCCTTCTCATTTTATTTTCATCGTAATAGTAGGTTGGATAGGATGATGTCTATATTACATTATTACAATAACCTTTTGCGGACCTTTAGGGTTCCGTGGAACCCTGGTTAAGAAATGCTGGTGTAAAGGACGGATGGAGTAAAATCTCTTAACCAATGTCTTGACGAGAGAGTAAATTCCTTGACGTCATTGGGATCAAACTCTCCACATCAGCCAACTCCTTAGATCAACTTCTCAGACGTCTTGTGCTTGTAATGTGACTGTCTGGGCTGAAGTATGCTGAATCTTGACCTCAAGGTCAATTAACTTGTCAGAGTAAAGATATTCACCAGAGAAGAAAATGCAGGATTTTGGGGGAAAAAGAAGAGAAAAAAGAGAAGGAAATAGAAGAAAAGGATGAAGAATAGGAGTGAGACTAAGAGAAGAGACAAAAGAGGAAAACAAAGAGAGGAATCAGGAGCTTCACTGAGTAAACAAATGTACGAAAAAAGAGCAAGTTGGTTGAAAAACAGTTGGAGAAAAGAGGAGAGAAAAATGTAGGAACAAAATGATGAACCAAATGAAAGACAAATTGTGAGGAAAAAATTCGAAGACAATAAAGACTTGTTGACCAAGAAAGAAAGAAAGAAGAGTGGCTGGAGGAGATGGAAAGTAACAGGAAAAATAAAAATAATAGTTAATTGTGTTTGCCTCAAACAGAAACACATCATGGAGGAAGTTTTTCTTTGATCAACAAATTTTGTTGAGAATTGGCTCAAGATCTACTTCGTCTTCTTCCTTTCTTTCCCGAACATCAGTACTTGGGTTATAATCTTTGTAAACTCTCACGCCAATCCATCCCCAATCTCCGATTACAGACCCCAATCCCCAAGTCTCCAATTACGAACGTGAAAATAGACCAGGACGCCTCATCTGAAGAGTCGTATGAATGAGACAGACAGGAAAAATGTCCCCTGAGGAGACTGCTGAATCCTTTGAGGAAATATATTCCCCCCCTCTCGATTATATCTTGGCGGTCTGATATTTTCCTCCCAACATTTCAGTTGAAATTTATATTTGCGAAACAGTTCTTCCATTCCTCTCTATTCCGCCGTCCGTTTCGTCTCCTGGGAGCAATATCTTCATCTTTTCCCTATGTTGGAGCTAGAGGAAGAAAGCTGTTTTTGATGGTTAAGAAATTCTTCCAGTTTCAATAGTTTTCATTCGCCTCTTCTTCCTCTTCCTCTGCTTTTTATGTTTCTATCATATATCCTAAGTGTCGCATATTTAAATTTGTTGTTCTTCTAACTTCTGAGTAATCTGAAAAATACATTTAGTTTTTGGTGCTAACAATATTTACATAATATATTCAAAGACCAAGAAAGGGATATTTGGTTACATGTTTAAATGTCATGGAAACTGTAATGATATCTGTTCTGATAAAATCATTCGGGGTTCCTTTATGACTAAATACTTATCTCCTCTCGAGAAAGAAAGCTTATGAATTTTAACTTTTGCTATTACTCCGTTACGTTTTCAAAGCTCTCTTTTATAATTTCTACGGGTCCACTTCGTTTGTAAAGCATTGCTTCCAAGAATATAGTGCGGGTTATTGGGGACCAAATATTGATATTATAACTAATATACATATATATATATATATATATATATATATATATATATATATATATATATATATATATATATATATATATATAAACTCTTCATCCCCCAGTCGGAGAAAAGAAGACACGAATGTCGAATGTTCTGTATATTTTGAGCACGAACTGTGACCCTCTACAGCAGAATGAATACATAGTGGAAGGCATATGCTTATATAGTGGATATATATATATATATATATATATATATATTATATATATATATATATATATATATATATACATACATATATATATATTTGGGTGTGTCTATATATATATATGTATATACATATATATACATATATATATACATATATATATATATATATATATGTATATATATATGGGTTATGTAATTGTTGAGTGGTAGTCTATGTACTGCTGTTTAGGTTTCAGTATCTTCTAAAAGTTTGTACTACATAAATAGGTTGTTTATTTTTTGCATATTTAAACGTAGGTACTGAAAATATACAAGAGGAGAGTGGAAAGTGTTCCTTGGAAAATGAGTGTATCTCGCTAAACAAATAATTACATGATGTGTACATTTTTGCTGCTGCTGTAGTGGTTAGTGTCGATGGGTAAAGAGGAAACACATCACGCAAAATCAAGCTTCGGTCAGGGCTTGCAAACTTTACGAACAACGCAATTGACACCCTTGGGCAAGATGATTGTGTGCGTGTGTGTGTGTGTGTGTGTGTGTGTGTGTGTGTGTGTGTGTGTGTGTGTGTGTGTGTGTGTGTGCGATCCGCGGGTATGTATCGCCATTGTTATAATCATTATTATTGTTGTTATTATTGTTATTATTATTATCATCCTTATTAATACTATCTTATTCGTAGTAGTAGTATCATTGCTATTTCTATGATCATTATGAATGTTAATAATATCATCATTTGAATTGTTGGATATTTATTGATATTATCGGTTTTGTAATAGTGTTAGTATATCTAGTAATGTTATTGTTCTATTGTTGCTATTACTGTATGGTATTAAGAGTACTACCGTTGTTCGTATTATTGGTGCCATTGTTTACTTTCTGCTCATGTAACAGGAAATGTTATTCATTTTGTAACACTCTTATTCTTCTTTGTTCACAGGTGTGGTGCGTGCTTTCCATCTCAACCGTGACCCGTCCTCTGCGAAACAAGAGTTGAGAGTGGCTAGCAGGCACAACCTCCAGCCACGTCATTATCAGGAATCTCAACAACTGCAGTCTACCCAGCAGATCCACCCAACCATTACAGTTTTTAATACTACGAGTGCGCAGAGGCAAGAAGAACAGGGAAAGGTTAAAAGTGACGTAGGTGTTGAAGCAGGAGATGACGGGGAAGACAGTGATGACATGGAATATACTAAAATAGACAATGGTGTCCGTCAAGGCGATGAAAGATATTTGCTTCCTTCGGTGCTGAAGGAAAGGACGATCATGGGCGATGACAGTGGCATTGGTGACACTGATGATGTCGATGACGAAGGTAGACAAATAAACGAAGATAATGATAATGATAACGCTGGTGCTGATGTTCAAGAAGGTGGTTGTGTTGGTGATAAGGAATTTGATAAAGATAACGTAAACAATGAATACTCTAGCAGTGTTAGTGAAGGCGCTAGTGATAGTGAAGATGGTGTTAGCGTTGATAGTACAATTCACGGTGACAATGGAGATACACGCGGTGAGAAAGAAAATGGGCGTGGCAGAGGACGGAGTAGAAAAGATGATGACCTTAGAAAGAAAACGGAAAACGAGTTTGACGCTGACGAGGTGAAGAGGAGAAGCGAGACATTAATCGCCGGGGTATCGGAACACAATCACACGAATGAATCCGGTTCCAAGTTTAACGCTGACCTTGGTTTCCAAGATGGTGATAACAGTAACAATAATGGTGAGGAAAATGATCACAGTGCGTGTGATCATGAACTATGTGAACATTTCTTTGACGGTAAAGATAGTCTCGCTGGTGATGAACACTTCATCGGGAACAACAGCGAAAACGACTCTGACCATGACGACGATTATGATGAAAATGGAGGCATGGATATAAATATTTACGTTGAAAATGAGAAAAAACAACACATTGATAAAGAAATTATTGGTGAAAAATATAACGAAAGCGATGAGGCCCGTAAGGATGACGTTGACTATGAAGAGAACGACGATGACAATAAGAATGTTAGTGAATGTATTGAATGTGATTCTACTGACAACACAGGCCCTCCCGATGAATACGACGTCTTCGACGCAAAGAGTGGAACCCAGATAAGAAAACGCAGGCAGAGTGAAAATAAGCAAAAAGAAACAGAAAGACATAAGACTCCTGACGAACAAAATGGAAATAGTAAGACAACCGTTCGACCCAATGAGACATCTTCACCCTCAACGCTACCACCCCCACACTCACATCTTCAAGAAATACACAAGCAAATGGACGATATCGAGGTCAAGGGCGAAATTGCAACAGAAGAGGAGTCAGGTGTGGCTAAGTCTCAAGTAAGAAACAAAAGGAAAATGCCCCAAAGATGGAGAGTTGTAACCAGCTTGTCAGGAAAGAGAAAACACAAACTCAGCCACGACAGGGTTTGGTGGTACGAGGACCCTTCTGGTCAGAGGAGCCGTCGAAAGCACAAGAGAACCCTCCAGGAGCGGAACATAGAACTTCTTAACCTGAAGACTAAGAAAACCAACTTCGAACCCGAAGAACTCGTGTTAGAAGCCAACGTGGGCGAGAGCGCTGTCCTCCCGTGCAAAATCTTCCCAGTCGAAGCAGACGACAAACTTACCGTCATTCTGTGGTACAAGGACGATTCGAAGGATCCAATTTACAGGTAAGGAGTTTCAGAATCCTGGACGAGGCAAGGGAGGCATATCACATGATTTTGATGAAAACTGGAGGGAATGAGGTAGGGAGACAGGGAGGGAGGACGGAAGAGAAGAGGAAAGAAAAGAGGATTGGATAGAGAGAATATTAGATTTGCATTGTAAAACAGGTATGAACGCATATATAGGCTTAAAATATATGCAATATAGTATTCAGTAACAGAAATTATGTCTCATCGCACAGCAGGAACGCTGCAAAGAAAAATAGATTTTCATAGCTCAAGATCAAAGTGTTCGGTATGTAAAAGGGAAAAAATTATGGTGAATGTCCAGACACACACACACACACACACACACACACACACACACACACACACACACACACACACACACACACACACACACACACACACACACACACACACACGCCCTCACACACACTAATGCTCGTACATACACACACACGCCCTCACTGATACACACACGCCCTCACTGATACACACACGCCCTCACACACACTAATGCTCGTACACACACACACACACACAAACACACACACACGCCCGCGAAAGAGAGAGAGAGATAGAAACAGAGATAGAGTGATAGAGATAGAGAAAAAGAGTATGAAAGACAGATAGAGGGCGAGGGAAAGAGAAAGAGAGCGGCAAAAAGAGAGAGCAAGATAGTAAAAGAAATGTTGGTAGAAAAAAAAATTAAGAGACAGAAATATAATTAAACATTTTCTACCTCGAATTAAAGAAGCCTCTGAGAGCAAAAGGAGGAAATTCAATATAAAAGTCTGAGTTGGTGGAGAATTGTTAGAAAGGATGAGAGATTTATTGAAAGGTTTAAAAATGAATACTGTAATCAAAGCAGAGCAGTCAGATTAGAAAGAGGTAGGCAGCGGAGTTCCTGATAGATGGATAGTCATGTTTCTCGTACAAATCAACGAACCTGTCAGAACGAGGCGGATACAAGAATATATTTGGCGTCGATGTCTCAGGCAGACTGCAAACGAGGACAAGAGCTTAAACGTCAGTGGAATTTTGTAGTTTTAACTAAACAAAATATGTTACTGATTCAGCCTAGTGAGGTTTGATGGAATTAAAACAGTGCTAGGGGGTTGTGGGTAATAATGGATAGGGTTTCTGTCTCCAACAATGGAGGCTTTCTAATTCCTCAATGCAATGCTGGACATCACAGGTTGAGTATATACAAGTGTCAGTTGTCAATGCTATCGTCTAATGATTTAATCTAATGTTTCCCAGCCTTTTCCGGCCCTAAGTGCATTACCTGTAGCCAGGTCTAAGCGGCCCTAAGTGCATTACCTGTAGCCATCTAAGCAGTGCCAGGTCTAAGCAGACCAGCACCAACTAACTAGTATCTTATTACTAGAAAGGGTATAGGAAAGAATGTGTATGCATCGCTTCCCAGGCCCACCATTTAATTGATTTCAGCACCAAAAGTTGAGAAAAGGTGATGTAATTAGTACATACATACATATACCAAAGGCTTTTTCCCCCTTACACGGGAGGTAGCCAAAAGTAAAAGGCATAGAAAGCACTCCCACCCATTCCATCCCCCACACACTCCACTCCCTTCCACCCTCTTCCCTCCCTCTTATCTTGGCACCTCCTAGATGACGGGTCATCCCTGCATCTTGTCCACTGCCCTGGGTCAGAAGCAACGTCACAAGAGTAGGATAGGGCTAATCGTACTCGTTTCAAACTAGTCATAGTCACATGCTATGATTAAATCACTATGTTGAAAAACATAGGTTGCTTCGCTCCCATGAGGATAGACCGACTCTGCAGAAGACCAAAAAAAAAAAAAAATGAACTGATTCAAAAGGCGTAATGTAAATTGGAAAATATGTTCAATGATACGCATATCTGTTTAAATTTTGAATGTTTAAATGAGAAAAACATTAATATTCCAGATATCAGTAGAATTTCCTGTTAGCTTAATTACAAAGGATTACAAAGGAGGAGCATCCAACAGGAGACCTTTTGGTCCATAATTAGGTCGGATGCGGAAAAAAACATGATAATGATAAATAAATAAATAGAATTATAATAATGTAAATAATAAAAAATAAAAAATGCATAGGTATAAATAGTAAATAATAATAATTTGACAGATAATGATAAATGAAAATCAAGCAAATAATAATAAACAGACAAATAATAATTTATTATTATTTACTATTTACCTGTTTGTTTATTATTTAACTATATGCATTTATTTATGTATTTTATTTGTTATTTACATTATAGTTTTTATTTATCAATTTATTATTATTATGATTTTTTTTTCGCATCCGACCTAGATATGGACCAAAAGGTCTCCTGTCAGCATGCTCCGCCTTTGTAATCCTTTGTAAACAAACAAACACCATCATTACACCATCTTGCGTAGGTGTTTACCGAAACGAATCTTAGAGCTTCGAACTGAACTACATTGCACTGCCTCTACAGGAAGTTTATTCCATTCATTAACTACACGGATAGCGAAGTTGTTTCTACCAACTTTCAAATTAAAACTATTTCCTGACAGATTGAGACCATTATTTCTTGTCGGATTCTCAGTCAGTGTGACAATTTTGTCACACACACACACCTATATCAAGTTTACTTCCAAATGTTGTAGAATTTAGATTTTTAGATATTTTCAATAACTATAGTTATCTGTAAAACAAAACAAAAAAAGTAATTGAAAGAGGCGGATTAAAAGAAAAAAGAAGAGAGAGAGAGGGAGAGAGAGAGAGAGAGAGAGAGAGAGAGAGAGAGAGAGAGAGAGAGAGAGAGAGAGAGAGAGAGAGAGAGAGAGAGAGAGAGAGAGATATTAAGTCCATAAAAAATATGTGTGTTGGAAGAGTATTAAAATGACATAAGATTGTGTAGACCTAAACGTGGTCAGAACATTAATCACTTAGTATATGAAACACAGCCTGAAATCTGTAGCAGTGATATGAACCCTATGAATAAAAAAAACATATTTCCAACTTTAAAAATCCTAATGAAATATCACAAGAGCCGCTCTAAGTCTAGATTGATGAATATTGGAGTTATAATTCAAACAGAATTAAAAAAGCTAAATGAAGAAATTAGTTTGAAAAATATGGTCTTGTAAGGTATCTTGCAGAAAAAGATAATAGGCAAAGAACTTTATATAAGAATATCAGAGGTCAGAACAAGAAGAGATGGTTCAAATCTATAAAGGTTCTAGGAAATATAGAGAATGGTGGAACACTTTCTCAAAGTGAACAAAGAGAAAACACGAATGCATATAGAAAAAGAAATCACGAGAGAAACTTAGTGTTCAATATGCAGAGATTGGTATTTTGTCAATAATAAAGAGCTTTTCTTTTCTAAGGAACAACTTTGCAACAAAGAGGAGAAGTTATAGAAGAAATAGTGAAAAAAACAACATTCAATTTTGAGTGAAAAATATTCTCGAAAGATAGAAAGATATTGAATGATTTGGTTCAAAGAGATGTCACTGAATTCATTAAAACATCGACTACATCAAAATCATGTAGTCATTATCCTGTAAGAGGGTAAATTTTCAAGGGAAAAAAAAATCAGAAAAATTAACTAAAAGAGCACATGCGGAAATAAAAAAATGAATAATTATCACCCAGACAGATGACTACACACTGCAAACACAGTTTTGTGTGTTATCGCAAGCATGAGCCAGCTTCCAGAGGAAAAACGTCATCCTGAGCACTCAAATACTTGAAAACAATAAACAAGATTCTAAACGACTGAAAGATAAAAGAGGCAAAATGTAATGTGTCATTCCTGCAAAACGTGTTTAAAGACACACTGACACGTATATATATATATATATATGTATATATATATATATATATATATATATATATATATATACGTTCGTATACACGCACACATACACACACACACACACACACACACACACACACATACACACACACACGCAAACACACATTCACATACATGTACACACCACACTCACACTCACACATGTACATATATAAACCTGAACATAAATACAATAATACAGTATTCTGGTGAACTTGTTAGCTCAAAACCTATTTTAACCAACATTTTAACAAGCTAAAGAGTGTACAAGTAAATATGTGTATATATATATATGCGTAAGTAACCACTAGGAAAAGTAAACTAACGAAGCAGAGCGCTTTCGTATAATTACATCTTCAGTGCAGATACAAAGAAGGAATTATAAGATGAAGAAACAAGGTACAGAATATATGACATAGTGAAGAGGGCATTCGGAGAGGTAGTGGAAGAAGTACACGTGACGGACTTCTTCCACTACCTCTCCGAATGCCCTCTTCACTATGTCATATATTCTGTACCTTGTTTCTTCATCTTATAATTCCTTCTTTGTATCTGCACTGAAGATGTAATTATACGAAAGCGCTCTGCTTCGTTAGTTTACTTTTCCTAGTGGTTACTTACGCATTTGTGAACACACGCTCCTAGTGTTTTTATTGCATATATATATATATATAGTATAAGACAATGAAAATGAAATGGAATAAAATGAAATAAACATATCACAAAAATCCAACAGAAATAACTACACGAGAACATTGATCATATACAATTGTTTGAATTTCTTTTCCTTCGTGATGTGTTCAAGTACAAAGAGCAAAATGAAGAGAGACTGGGCTAAAAAGAAGCGACTAGAAATAGAAGAAATAACGCGAAGCAACATTCATTACTGGAAGTAATAAAAAGAAATTATTCAAACTTGGAATTTTGAAAAAGAAACGACTGTAAAAGATAAAATACAATCATTTTGCATGCAGCCAATAACGAATATGAAAGTCAAGGACAAAACTCAGAGATTGAGCGCAAATGGGGAAATGTGTGAAATGGATAAAGAAATCAGTGAAATAAAAATGATAACTTCAATTGCTGTTTACATAGGAGAAAGGAGAAGAAAAAAACATAATGGACGAAGAGAGAGAAGTAGGAAGACGTAAGAGCAACAAGATATCCAGAATAGATGTTCTAAAAGATATACGATATATATGTGCATATCTATATATATACATATATATTATATATACATATATATATATATATATACATATATATGTATGTGTATATATATATACATATATATATATATATATATATATATATATATATATATATATATACAGTATATGAGACTTATTGACCCACTGTCGGAGAATTAGATATAATGAACAGAAAATCTGTATATTTCGACCACTACCTGTGGTCCTCTTCAGCAGATAGTGGTCGAAATATACAGATTTTCTGTCCATTTGATCTCATCTTCCGACAGTGGGTCAATAAGTCTCATCTTACAAATGTGCTACTACACTATACCTTCCTAATGTGTGTGTGTATGTATGTGTGTGTGTGTGTGTGTGTGTGTGTGTGTCCGTGTGTGTGTGTATGTGTGCAAAGCAACCACATAAACACGTGATAAACTAAATATGACCAAACTATTGGGGGAAAAAACGGTGACCGAACGATTTCGTCTATTAAGACATCTTCAAGGGTACAAAGAAATCATACAAAGTGTGACATAATATACAATGAAGAAAGGGGAATCCGGAGAGGTCCCTAACTTGAGACCCTGTGTAGAACGGTTTCCTTAAGGAGCTCTCCGATACATAACAAATGGACAGTGACTTAACCAATTGCGCTATCAAGATGAATATAGGATGAGCACAATTTCTCATACATGTATGCTCGAGTTGTGTGTACACGAATTTATACTCAACCCATCCCCGCCATGATAGCACAATTAGTACTATGTACACAAGTGGGATATTATTACAGCACACAGTGAATTGTGTTCAGTTCATGTGTAACTACCTATTCACACAGTTTGATATGCTTCGTCTATATGATAATGTCTTGTCATTACCATGTAGTTAACACATCATATTGTAGGATTTTTTCTGCTTAAACAAGCACTATAAATTCTCTCACATATTCTGTTTTGTTTAAAGTGTCTAATCACTTTCAGAAGTGATAAGTTTGTTCATCTATAATATTCAAAATATATTTTTAGTTTGCCACCGTTTTTTATCATCTTCATCTACTCGCGAGATGTAGAAGACACTGGGGAGAGACCAATTATATGATTTTTTCCCCCGCAAGCTCTCTCTCTTCCAATGAATAAGAACGAGGCACCTCACTCATGTCAAGAACCAATTTGGTTCTACAAAACTGTAAAGGGCCGAGAAGAAGATTATTCCTAAAGGAGCATCATACTTCTAGGTTAACTCGGAAGTCCCGACAACCCACCTTAAGTGAAAAGTTCTGAGGTAAAGCCGGGGGTGGGGGGTCAGGACACCATGAAAGGCGCCTCATGTTTGACGTATAAAACCCAGCCCGGATACATGGGGGACAGAAAATCGAAGAGAAACGATATGGAGGGAAGCTTTCGGGGAAAAAAATGTATGGGAAACATCGCTCCATACACGTTGCGCGGAAGCCTCCTCGCGAGTGAGGAAATGATTGCTCTCGGTTAAAAGGACAAAACAAGAGACTGCGGACCCGGGGAAGGGATAGTAAATGGCTGAGGCCAGGATGCATTCATAGGTACACAGTGTAGGGCCACAGCTGTTGCCAAGGTGAAAAAGGCAAAGGAATTGCTGAGGCGGAGAGAAAATCCCAGGCGTAAAGAGGAGACGTAAATGATATATACAGTGGAATGGTTTGAAAAGTAAATAGATATATGAAGCTGTTCGTTGTGAAGTGAAGAAAAGTAACGCGATATATGCCGTATTCTATAAATTATGAAACTCAGCTTGAGAGGATATGCATGTTGAATATTAAAGATGACAAATGAAAATAACTGCACTGCAAAGTGACAGGAGTAATGGACTGAAGAAATATTGAGGAATTCAATAGAGAGTTTGACCAAGCGAAAGTAGTAGTATTTTGACATTAGTAAATAAGTGTGTGAACATTGTGACGAATGTGGGTAAGAGGTAAAGGACACACGGGCTGAGGGGAATACTTTTATTCCTGACTAGTTTCGCCTGAAGAAGCCACTCAGGCGAAACTAGTTAGCAATAAAAGTATTTCCCACAGCCCGTGTTCCCTTTACCTTCTACCCACATTGGTAAAAAAAAAAAAAAAAAAAAAAAAAAAAAGAGAGAGAGAGAGGAAGGTGTTGTTTGGTTGAAAATGAGGAGTGAAAGGAACACAAATGACGAAGATTAAACAATGTAGTATAAAGGAAATTATTTGCACTAAATTAGGTTCATTGGAGAGGTGGAATGGGTGGATAATGAGGAAGTGGAAAGAAGTGTAAATATGATTAACTTTTCAAGAACAAATGGATGGCTGATGCCATTGTGTATCGTATGGACCCTCTGTGGTTATGGAAAACTATGAAATATGGCAAGGTGCTATAATGTCTGCCATTTATTCTATATTATTTTCTTATTTGTTTGTTATTATTTGATTGTTTGTTTGTTTATTACTGTTTGCTTGATTATCATTTATTATTAGTTATCTGTCAATTATTATTATTTTCTATTTACCTGTTTGTTTATTATCTAACTTTACCTATTTATTTATTTTATTTATTATGATCTATATTGTTATATTTTATTTATTTATCTATTTATCATTATTATATATATTTTTTCGCATCTGACCTAGTTATGGACCAAAAGGTCTCCTGTCCTTTGTAATCCTTTGTAAAGGTAAAGGAAAAACAGTAACAATGCTAGCA
>NC_134787.1:61319310-61321810 GCF_046742065.1 Oratosquilla oratoria
TTTTGTCTGACGTATTGGCGTTTGTGGTGTTATGTCTCATGTTTTTATTTGTAACGGTTTGTCGTCATGCTTGGAAGGGCTCTGAGGTCTTCTGCTTGTACATTTAGGTTTTATGGGCTCAACTCTTTAATGTACAACGCTTCTAAAATTGGAGGCGTCTATCGTCAGTACATAAATCCAAAAATCTCGGTGTTTTTCTCTAGTGTCTCCTCTTCAACTAGTGTTATGCCGTGGGCTTCTCTTAAATGATTTTTAGGGGGCTCCAGATGTCAGGTGGTATGAGAGGCGACCGGGATATACCTCATTGTCGTCATGCCAATATAGGTGGATGGGAGGGCTTCACAGTTCCCTCCCTCGTGTACATGGTGAACCTATAGATGGCATGTGATTTCTGAAGTTTCCTTTCTCTCTTGTAGGGGGCTGTTTATAATTAGAATGTGGGTAGTTTTATTATTTTTATAATAAATCACTAAAAAAAAAAAAAAATTGAGTATTTTTTCTGGATTGACTGGTTTTTAATGTTTCTTTTTATAATTTGCTTTCATTTTAATGCGTTCATCCTTCTTTATAAGCTGACGAAAAAGTGGATTTATAATATATGTTGATTTTCCCCTCTTTATTTTGTTTATCATTGTTGTTGTTATGCCAGCCGTCCATTATTTTCTTTGTTTGAAAATGTATCTCTTTTTTCATTGAAAGCCGTTATTGATCAGAACTTGATGTGTAAACGTTCGATTTCATCATGCACTTGTGTCCATTCCGTGCTGCAGTGAGTTAGTGCTCTTTCTTCGAATATAGGCACTGATGGTTAGAGTCCTTATATACTTTGAAGGCACTCACTGGATCCATTAAGGCAGTGTCCCAGGGTTAGTGGTTTTGTGTACACTGTTGTATTAAAAGAATTTTCATTTTTGTTTCACTAAGAGGTCGAGGAAGGGTAAAGCTCCGTCAATGCTATCTTCCATAGTGAAAGTGAGTTCAGATGTCTCGTTGTAATAGGTGGCGGAGTTTTTTCAGCATAACACTAGTAAGAGAGACACTAGAGAAAAACACCGAGAGATTTTGGATTTATGTACTGACGATAGACGCCTCCCAATTTTAGAAGCGTTTGTACATTAAAGAGTTGAGCCCAAACCTAAATGTACAAGGCAGAAGTCCTCAGAGCCCTTCCAAGCATGAGACAAACCGTTACAAATAAAACATGAGACATAACACCACAAACGCCAATACGAGACAAAACGCCACTCGTCCAACTACGAGACAAAACGCAAACACATTCCGCCATTAAACACAAACCCGGAGGGCTCCCTAGCGCACGTGACAGTTCGTCCCTGCCCGTAATACCCGGTGACCTCCCCCAGTGATTAGCAAGTATAATAACCTCTAGAATAAAAATCTTAGATCTTTACTAGAATCTTCGGATTAATTCTTATCCCTATAGCTACTGAAGAAGGGTCTTTTCTTGAACCCGAAATCGCGATCTAGCTGAATTATGACTACATACAGCCAATTCATAAATTTCCTTCCTAAGGAAAACAAATCCTTAATAAGGTATATGGAAAATACCATTAAGAAAATTATTAATGCACAACTAGCCATCACTTTTAATGAAACATGAATTAGATAAAAAAACTCCCTGCCCAAATACACTGACAATATATATATATATATGTATGTATATATATATTTATATGTATGTAGTACATATATATATATATATATATATATATATAGAATATAATTTTAAAAAAAAAAAATATATTTGCAGTAATTCACAAGGCACACGTGAAAAATAATATGCAAGAAAAAAACCACTGGGAAAATAAGAAGCTTAGTCCGAAACGTTTTCGTCTATTTAAGCATTATCAAGGATACGATAATGTCTTAAATAGACGAAAATACGTTCGGACACTAAGCTTCTTATTTCCCAGTGTTTTTTTCTGCATATAAATATATTATATATATATATAGATAGATAGATATTATTTTTTAATTTCTATTTTTTTTTTTTTTTTACTTGATATGTTTTTTGTCACCATTAGTGTATCAATTAAGTTAATGAACTTACTCTCCCTCTATGGTATCTTCTTTCACCCGAAAACTTTGGAATGTTAATTAGTTGATAATCTCATGACGGAGAACTTCCGTGGCCATACCTTCAATTATTAATGTCAATTTCAATCGACTGCTTTCCTGTAGTCGCTCATACAAACGGCGCGTACCTCACTCGTAACACATCAATCTTGTTTAGTGCACTGCGTGATTGTGTGCACTGCGTGGTTCTGTATTGTTGCTTGCAATTCGTTCGATGAATTCGTTGCACCAATCTCTTCTTTAGAAGCGTTGATTTCCGTCCCTAGCTGCCGCCACTTCAAACCTCATTTTTCCTTTCCCCCATCGTCTACCACTGTCTTTGTTTCCACTTTTTTGTTAGTCAATCACAATTTTACTTTTTAGGCTATTTTGCCTCCCATGATCCACTGCTAAAGTGCTTTTCTTA
>NC_134787.1:61331810-61341810 GCF_046742065.1 Oratosquilla oratoria
CCAGGTCCAGAAGACATCTTTCCTGGTTGATTCCAAAGCAGCAACTGACTCAGTGAGAAGCTGCTTACCTAGAACAAGTTTCAACAAGCATCTTGTTGAAACTTATTGTGGGCTGAACGGTGATATATATACTACATGTAGGCTTATACCGTTCCTTGTATACTTGTGGCAAGTCTATATAACACTGCTCCTTATATTAATATGCTAAAAATGTCCTTTAGCAATCAGATCGCATATCAGATAGCAACCCCACAATATTTATTATCTATAAAAAAAATCTATTTAAATCAAATAAATCTAATTTAAATAAAAAATATATATCTTTTTTATATTTTTTAAAAAGATAAAAAAAATCGCCAACCCTGGTGTCCACTAACCTCATACAATAATACCTGCTAAGTCCAGCTAAAATTGGCATTTCACTATAAAAGTTAATATTAACTTTAACTGCATTGAATAAGTCAATAGTTGATATATTTGTCCTATATACAATGTTAGGTTTCTAGTTTTGATATATTTGTCCAATATAAAATGTTAGGTTACAAAGAAAGCAATGACCTCCGCTAGCGGACCCAGGGATCTGGGTGCGCACGTCCTGTGTAATAGTAGTCCTTGGTATATACATATATCAATGCTCTGTTGGTGTCGACACGCCCTTGAGAATAGGGTGGAAAAGGCTCAAGGTGGAGAGTGAAGGGACAAGGGAAAGATTAGGGAAGAGTGGCGGAGAGGCTATACGACGACTAAGTCAATCAATCGTGGAAACAAGGCAGGAATTGGCCTGCGATTGGAAAGGTGGTTGGCTGCGACGTGAATGGGATTGGTGATTGGGAGGGAGAAGACGGGTGTTGGAGTCTGTGACTAAAAGAACATAGGGTGGGAGATATGGAGTAGAAGATTGAAAACAGGACGGTGGAGGATGTAGTTGCTTGGGGTAAGTTAGAGGTGAATTGGCTGTAGGGGGGACTGAGGCGCAGTGAAGTGGTAAGGTTTTAGGTTGCTGGCTAAGGAATAGTTATCGTATGAGTGCAAAGATGACATTTGTAAATTGGGCCAGTCAACAGTCCGTGGTGGGAATCTGAGAGGAGTGCGAGATTTAAACCCACAACTAAGAGAATAAGAGACAAACACGTTTCCAATTCCGTCATATTTACTCAAGAATAGAATAATGGTCACTTTTAAATTCTGCTGTACCCCTCTTTTCAATCTTCCTTTTCCACCTCTTTGTTTTAATTGAGCGTAATTTTGTCTCCAAGGCTAGGAGAGCTAGTTATTGTTAATGCAACATAACATTAGCGTGAAAACTTTCATCCCAACCGTCTATCGCATTCACTTTTGCTTGTAATGTTTTTGAATTGACCAAGAGCATATAGGTCAATGCACCTTCGATGAAATGCACATCTCTTTTGCCAAACACCCACAGTATTCATCTCTTTAACCAGCACCGGAAAACCCAGTCATATCAGTGTCATCCGCCTGTCCATGTGAAATTGACTTCTAACGTATTCTACGCCCCCTTCGTGCTGAATTCAGTCTCTCTCTCTCTCTCTCTCTCTCTCTCTCTCTCTCTCTCTCTCTCTCTCTCTCTCTCTCTCTCTCTCTCTCTCTCTCTCTCTCTCTCTCTTTCTCTCTCTCACTCTGTGTGTGTGTGTGTATGTACGTATGTATTCACACACACACACACACACACACACACACACACACACACACACACACACACACACACACACACACACACACACATGTATGTGTATATATATATATGTATATATATATATATGTATATATATATATATATATGTATATATATATATATATATGTATATATATATATATATGTATATATATATATATATATATATATATATATTGCAGTAATTCACAAGGCACACGTGAAAATAATATGCAGAAAAAACCACTGGGAAATAAGAAGCTTAGTCCGAAGGTTTTCGTCTATTTAAGACATTCCTTGATAATGTCTTAAATAGACGAAAACGTTCGGACTAAGCTTCTTATTTCCCAGTGTTTTTTTCTGCATATACTGTATATATATCTATATATATATCTATATATATATATATATAGATATATATATATATAGATATATATATCTATATATATATATCTATATAGATATATATATATAGATATATATATATATGCATGCACAATTACCACAGGAGCAAGAAACTTGAGAGACAAAAAGTGCTTTCTTGTATCACATCCTTATATAGGTTGACAAAGTCATAAGTGTTGTGTTTATATACACACACAAGAAGGTACGAGGACAAAAAGAAGAAAAGTCCATAGGAAGAGGATGTGCGACAGACCATTGGCCCTACTTGCTCTCAATTTACTTGATCTCAACTAAGTTAACCTAGTAGAAATTTCTTTAAAACTAATTCGGTTACATCTAAAATGCATTGGTTTTTCCTCGATATCAATGCTAATACCTCCTACGCTGGTGGAGTAATCGGAAGCTCTTTCATCTCGCATTCGCATAGTTGTGGGTTCGAGTCCCGTATGTCTCTCCGACTCCCAGCAGTGACTGTTACTTACCCCAACAGTCCAAGCACATTGGGCAAAGGTGACGGCTTCGGCCACATCTACGCGTTTCCTGGCGTAGGTTCCTCACCACACAAGTTGTCCTTCATGCCCTCTCTAGTATGAAAAGAATACTTCGAGAGAAGGTTATCTTTTCAGCTGCAAAAGGGGGTACTACACGGCCTTGAAAATTTGATTGACGTGAGCCAAAATAGAATAAGTATCCGGTAGTGTGGAAGGAATTGATGGTTAAGCTCTTCTCAACTGGTATGATTACCAGAAATAATCGAGCCTATAATATGCTGAGTTTATTTTTTTCCGAGATAGACATGCCTTCCCTCTTCAACGTCGCAGCTGAGTAACTTTAAACGAATCATGATATCGACCTCCTCCATCAGTCTGTATAATCAGACCTATTCCTTAGGAAAAAAAAAAATCAATGTTCAAAGTACCCTTGAGCTCGTACTGTTTGCCTCCAAGGTAACATTTTGTTGAACTAAAACATTACTACTAGAAATGGTATAGCTACATTAATTGTAAACGTAAAGTACAGCTTAACAAAATACTTGAACATGAATTAGCTTGACACAAATGCCTTTTGGATGAGGAGATTAAATACTGCACACTTCACCGAAGGGCTAAGCGAGCGGGAGAGACACCCTTCAGCGAACTGAGCAAATTTATCCTGTGCAAACGGCCATGGACGTGGGACCCTCGAGCAGCCTTATATAAAATAGAGCACATCTGGCTGACAGAATGATTGGCACAGCTTACCTGGCTGCATAAGAAGATAGCCAGCAGTTTAATAGGAATCTTGGGTCGTCTAACCTTCTCGAACTTAGAAAAAAATGATCAGGTTACAAATGCATACGGTAATATCAGAGTAAGTAAAAGTCCAAGAAACAACCATATCATCTTAGATTCTGAGGAACATGAAAAGAAAAGAAGAAAAAAAACGGAAGAAAAATTGAACAGGATAATCATAAAGTCTATCGTCATTGAATGACTCGCAAGCAGCAATAAATATAACAATGTATAGTTGAAACGCTTTTTTGAAAATAAGTGGCTGAAAAATTGTAGTAGTGGACAGGACAAAAGTTCAAATAATAGGACAGCCCGGTGATAAAGAATAGAGAAAATTTGCATAATGGAAAAGCTTTTGTGATGCGTCTTTATCAGGAGGAAAAATTGAGGACAATCAGAAATTATTTTAAAGCGGTGGTGAAAAGAAAAGGGGAGGTACGTGCTTGTACTGATGGTGCTATGAATTAATAATTTGCCAGGAAAGACAGCGTTTCTGTCACTGAGGTAAATATCGGACCAAAGAGGTGGACTCATAGAGGTGGAAAAGGAAAGGATTCACGAAGGTAGCAACACTTAATCAACGTTACACTTATGAAGCTCTTTTTATTTTCGCCAGAAAAATTCCTTTAAGATAAAAAAAAAATTACATCATATGATTTCTGGTCGACTGTTTAATTGGTATGACACTCGCCCAGTTCTATAACATAGATAAAGACGGTGCTACTTTCAATAATACCATTTATGGTGTAGGAGTTTATTTGATGATGGGTGGGTTTCAAATGCAGCCGAAGTAGTTGACTACAGGAACGGCCTAATCTTTGAGAGGAACAATACACCCTCTTCATTACACCACAATGGCTTAACCTGATAGGTTAAAATAGTATATATGATAGATGTTCCATGTCAAGTTTTAGGTATGGTGGTTGTAAACGCAGTCTGAAACTAGTGCAATCAGATCGTATTGAATAGGCGCTGACGTTAAGATGTGATACTAGAAGACTGCAACTCTGATTTGTGCCACTGAAGAGGAAGGCTATGAATGTGTATAACTTCTGCTGGAGTAGAGGCGGGGGTCGAACACGATACTCTCGCATTGTAGGCAGGAACACTATGTAACCATTACCTATAACCTTGCATACTACAACATTACCCATGGAAAACTACATTACAATACACATACGAACGAACACCCATCCACGCCCTAAGGTGAACAACAATCACATGATCAGTGCGTGATGATGGATAAGTAGCCGGGAACATACCTCCAAACGCACATATACACCACATCCCCAAATCAATCTGAACACAAATTAAATCACAAGAAATAATTTCATAATACATCTAATTCTATTATAATATGACATATATGTTTAAACCTTTCAGTTGTAACAAACAATAGAATTAAGATTGCAAAACTGTTAAGTCTCCTCACCATGATGCTGACCTCAGCATTAAATCTGTATGTAAGCCAAGACTCCGGTCTTGGCTTACATACAGAGAGTACGAGTTAGCCGGTGAAAGTAGATCTGGGAGGGTCTCCACCGTGTATTTAGTATGCCAAATATAGTTAAGGAAAGGCACAAGCGAGTTTTATTGCAATACACGTCACCTGAGGATTCACACAATCCTCTGTTGCACATCCTTTTCTGCCAAACAATCAAACCCTGTCGCATAAGAATAATCATTCGAATTTGCCAAACAAAAGTCACATAAATTGCAGAGACTAATATTCCTCACTCAGTAACATAGCAGAAGATTGTCTCTTTTGTGAGTCCATGATACTTTTCGTAAAATGGAACAGACATTGCCGAAACAGGCCAATTGCTGCGCTATTTCATATCATGTTCCGTTCTGAAGGAAATGAGAAACTGTGTCTTTGTTTTTACATCAGTTTTCCATCGTCCATTAAAGTGGTAGTTTATTGAAATTGATATTATCTTTTTTTTTCTTCAAAACGTTGTTTTTATTCTCTATTTCTTCCTTCTCTCTCTCTCTCTCTCTCTCTCTCTCTCTCTCTCTCTCTCTCTCTCTCTCTCTCTCTCTCTCTCTCTCTCTCTCTCTCTCTCTCTCTCTCTCTTCTCTCTCTTTCTTTTCTCTCTCTCTCTTTCTCTCTCTCTCTCTCTCTCTCTCTCTCTCTCTCTCTCTCTCTCTCTCTCTCTCTCTCTTTCTCTTTCTCTCTCTCTCCTTCTCTCTCTCTCTCTCTCTCTCTCTCTCTCTCTCTCTCTCTCTCTCTCTCTCTCTCTCTCTCTCTCTCTTCTCTCTCTATCTATATTCCTTTCTCCACAAGGATAGAAGCGCTGGAGAAATAGAGACCATAATAACAACAAGGTTCATATACATCGGCATACATTTATACACACACACACACACACACACACACACACACACACACACACACACACACACACACACACACACACACACACAGTACTACTCATATATCGATCATATAAGAGTTCTGAGTCCTCATCCGGGAGGGCATCATCTGTCGATCACAAGCTCAACACGTGATCCAAGACCATGGTGAATCACCCTCACGCACCCGGCTCGACAGCGCAGTGGTAACGTTCTCAATCGCTAATCCAGCGGTCCGAGTTCGATTCCGCCCAAGGTTGAAATAATTTCAGCATCGCTGCACTGCGAGCCGGCACTCCAGCTCTCGTGGACAAGGAGTTATGTGTGTGTGTGTGTGTGTGTGTGTGTGTGTGTGTGTGTGTGTGTGTGTGTGTGTGTGTGTGTGTGTGTGTGTGTGTGTGTGTGTGTGCGTTTGTGTGTAAGCTCTGAGCTTTTATTCGGGAGAGTAATGTATGTCAATGACGAGCCCAGTACGTGATTCAAGACCTTGATGAAGCACACACACACACACACACACACACACACACACACACACACACACACACACACACACACACACACACACACACACACACACACACACACACACACACACACACACACACACATTCCCTGTTTTATTCTGAACTAACAAGGTCGTATGACTTTTTTTTCACTTTTGACAACATTTCATATATTTTGGCACGACTAGAACTGCTCGATTTAGCCTGGAAAGTCAGGTAAATCTTCACCTATCATCATGCAAGGTCTTCTTTCATTTCCTTTGAATATGGCTTGTTTATCCTGTGCTAAGTTATCTGGAATCGTCACACGCACATCAAAAAAGCACCTTATAATAAACAATTTTATCATGAAGAGTGCCACCAACCCTCCTTTCTCTTCAGGAAGCATTTGATCGTATGGCCTGATATCAGTATAAAGGCTTTGATTTTGATCACGGTAGGGGAGCGGGGAGAGAGATGATGATGATAAAGATGAGGAGGAAGAGGGAAGCAGAAGAAAGTAGAAGAAGAAAAATAGATTAATATGAAACGAAAAATAGTGAAAGAAGCAAAGAAGAGGAAGAAAGAGGTCAATAGGTTGAAGGGAAAATAGGAAGAGTCTTAGAAAAAGAATTTTCCTATTGTCTTAGGATGTCCCCGTTTTGCCTTTCCTCGTTTTATTTCATATTCTAAACTTTCCCTCTTTTCTTTACATTTTCTTATCCCTCTCTTTCTTATTGACATTTAATCTTAATCCCTTCTTTTTCCTTACTAGTCCGAAACATGTAGCGTTCTTCCCTAGACATAATGTATGCACCAATTCAGCCAGCCTTCTCTCGGAGAATGTGATTTGGTAATGATCAGTGGTCAGTGGGACATTCTCTCGACCTATGGTAATGTGGGACCCGGCCGGTGCTGCCTAGAAGAATCAACAATCCTTCCTCACACTTTTCTGAAGTCACAAAGACTCGACGCAGAGCGTTAAAGTCAACAACGATCCACGCTAGTATGGACGATGATACAATACAACTGTATTCTGTCTCGTATGCATCAGACATTACGTCTTACAGTAAACCTGCCAAGGAATGCCTGTCCTTGACGTCTCCGCCAAACAGGTGAATCCAAGAAAGTTAAGAATGTGTTGGACGAAGATCAAAACATCTAAAATAGAAAAAGAAAAATATAAATTAATAGCAGCAGTAAAATTGCCAGTCCTCGATCAATTCGCGTTGATGAGGCTATTATTTCTCCAATCAACTCAGTTCGTGGAAATCAGAACTTCAAACATATCGTACCCCGATGGCTTGAGGCTACAGATGGACAGATCCCAAAGTCACTGAAAGTAGGGCTTCTCGGATGATCCATGTTGTCAAGTATCGATGAGACTATAAAGAAGAAATCTCTCCTTTGCTCGTATAAAGATTACGACTGTCCAAATTGGTATAATTCTTTATTTAAAAAAAATGTGTGAGTGAGTGAAAATATATATGGTGCAGAAATCTTATAACCAAAACCTTAGAGAGGAAAAATTTTCCTTAGATAGTTCGTAATGTTTCTTCTTCTTCTTCTTCTTCTTCTTCTTCTTTTTCTTTTTTCTTCTTCTTCTTCTTCTTCTTTTCTTCTTCTTCTTCTTCTTTTCTTCTTTTTCGCCTTCTTCTTCTTCTTCTTCTTCTTCTTCTTCTTCTTCTTCTTCTTCTTCTTCTTCTTCTTCTTCTTCTTCTTCTTCTTCTTCTTCTTCTTTTTCTTCTCCTTCTTCTTCTTCTTCTTCATCTTCTTCTTCTTCTTCATCTTCTTCACCTTCTTCTTCTTCTTTTTCGCCTTCTTCTTCTTCTTCTTCTTCTTCTTCTTCTTCTTCTTCTTCTTCTTCTTCTTCTTCTCAGTTCTTCTTCTTCTTCTTCTTCTTCTGAGTTCTTCTTCTTCTTCTTCTTCTTCTTCTTCTCCTCCTTCTCCTCCTTCTCCTCCTTCTCCTCCTCCTCATCTCCTCCTCCTTCTCCCCCTCCTTCCCCTCCTTTTCCTTCTCCTTTTCCTTCTCCTTCTCCTTCTTCTTCTTCTCCTTCTTTCTCCCCCATTGTACATCATTAAACCGATTTCAGACACAAAAACTTGGCAAAATACTTTATTGGTAACTTGGAAATATGTTCTAATACCCCGAGAAAACTGTTCTTCCTACAATTATTCCTAATTAAGACTCCATACATTGAAATAATCATGAGGGAACCTTACACACCCACCTCTCCTTTTTAACTGAGTTCTCTCTCTCTCTCTCTCTCTCTCTCTCTCTCTCTCTCTCTCTCTCTCTCTCTCTCTCTCTCTCTCTCTCTCTCTCTCTCTCTCGCTCTCTCTCTCTCTCTCTCTCTCTCTCTCTCTCTCTCTCTCTCTCTCTCTCTCTCTCTCTCTCTCTCTCTCTCTCTCTCTCTCACTCTCTCTCTCTCTCTCTCTCTCTCTCTCTCTCTCTCTCTCTCTCTCTCTCTATCTATCTCTCTCTCTCTCTCTCTCTCTCTCTCTCTCTCTCTCTCTCAGGAGCAACAGCCAAGCTTTTATAAGTCATGAATATTTCTGTGTTAAGCACTGCAACTTCATCGCATCCCTACACACTTGATAACCTTAAGTATGTATAATCTTTGACTACGTCTATTAAGTTAGACTAATCCTTTCCGTCTCTCTCTCTTTCTCTCTATCTATCTATCTATTTATATATCTATCTCTATCCCTATCCCTATCTCTATCTCTATTTCTCTCTATCTGTATCTCACTCTCTCTCTCTCTCTCTCTCTCTCTCTCTCTCTCTCTCTCTCTCTCTCTCTCTCTCTCTCTCTCTCTCTCCTTCCCTCCCTCTCTCTCCGAAATGAAAAGGACCTCATTAAGAAACTGGAAAAAATTATGGTGAGAGAACTTAAAGTGGAAAAAATAAAACTGAGGATGGAGAGTTTGAAAAAGAGTTGATCAAGAGCTTGGAGGAGGATAATGAAAGGATATATATTTATGAGTTAACTTGCGTCACATATGCTAGAGAAGTATGTGGAAACGAAGTTGAGACCTCTTGAGCTGATATTTGTAAGCAGTCATTCACTGAAGCAGCAATGTTAAGAAAGGACCAAAAGCTCAACGATATGGTAGGATGCAAGAGGAGAGAATCCCTGGAGAGGTTTGTTCGAGGAAGTAAACGAGATACCCATGGCCAGCAAAATTTTAAATATTTAAACCACCCTTTGTGAACAATTCGCCCATGGACGTTTGGGCCATCATTCTCAACCTTACTCAGTGTTCCATCCCCCCCCCCCCTTCTCCTCCTCTCCTCCTCCTCTTCCTTCCCCCCCTTTCTTCTTTTCTCTCCCCGTTCCCTCCTTTCCCCTTATTTAATCTCAAGCATATGTATCTCCACTTGTACTTGAAAAAGCTGTAATAAGCGAAACTTCGTACAAATAAAGGCTCCGTCCTCATATGGTGTTTAACTCGTCAATCTTGTCGGCAACTGCCACTTTCATGAAAAAGATACTGAAAGAAATATGCATCAGAAAACATGTATGGAAAAAAGAAAGTTGAGAAAGAACGTTGAATTCATTAGCAAAGAGATAGGATAAATAAAACAGAAAAAAAAAGTTATGTCAGGGTATGGGCTCGTTCTAAAGAGATCTGGTAACAAAATAACAAAATAAAAATCTTTTAACACTTTCCATGGATAGGAAAGACATGAATTATGAATTTTATCTGTCTACCTGTCTATCTATCTTAAATTCCAAGTCTCTGCACCACACAATGCCATCGGCACAATCATCCCTTTATACGATCTCCTCTTAGTATCCATTCCCAGAAAC